>NC_046162.1:22429600-22735850 GCF_011064425.1 Rattus rattus
CAGCACAGAGTATATTCACGTGTACTTTCTAATATCTAGCATAGACTTCATAAATAATGTGGTAAATAAATATTTCTAAATTCAAAACCAATGAGTGCTATTGTTTTGATTCCAAAGTGTAGAAAAGAATCAATAAATACAGAAACTTTTGAATTTTGTTAGAATTTTGGCAGTCAATAAAGAAATATTTAGCTGCTATCTACTACAGCGTTATGTTTATATCGTAGTATGTTCACAATTTGTCTTTGCAGAACATGGGTTAAGTTGTGCAATTTTAGCAACCTTACAAGTAGCAAACATCTATTAGATATACATTTACACATTAGAATTTGAAAATAAGTTACCCTGGATCCTATTCATAGGTACCATAGAAGCATGGAGTTTGAAATGCTGTGTTCAAAGGGTGTGTGTGTGTGTGTGTGTGTGTGTGTGTGTGTGTGTGTGTGTGTGTTTTGTGTGTGTGTGTGTGTGTGTGTGTGTGTGAGAGAGAGACAGAGAGACAGAGAGACAGAGAGAGAGAGAATGAGATCTTTGTATTAATTTCCTGTCCATTTTATCTTCCTGTCCATTTGATCTTCATGTCATTGCAACAAGTTGATTTCCATATATAAGTTCTAAGAAAGAATTTCATATTTGAGATAGTTCAAGGATAGCTCAAATACCAGCCCCTTATAATGAGGTAATCCACAGAGGATTCTGTTGCATTCAAACTTTTCCTTGGTTTGAAAATACAACTGATTTACAAACACCGAAGTTTTCCACGAGCATACATTTATGTATTGCATGAGGAAAACAGTCTATGTAGATTGGAAGCTGTCTTTCTTAATTGTTTATGAATGCATTCTGTGATACCTATGAACCATGCAGCTGTCAATAACACGCTAAGTAGATCCCTAAGTGTTATATTCTAGTGGAAGAGAAGCATAATAAAGAGATATGTAAATAAGTGTTTATCACATATTGGTAAGATTTTACAAAAACTACAAGGGGTTCCTTTGAAGAGATGATGTCTACAGAAGCTGTGCAGTCTTATTTGGTAGTAAAGCTCAGGGAACCATATGGGATTCAAGATTCTCTTCTCTTCTGGTCCTTTCATTCTCTTTCATTTTCCCATCAATTAAAAGGCTCTGTTATCAGTCACTGTTCGTAAGGAATCATTTCAATCTATTACCATACATCTACATCCCAATAACAGTAAATGACAAAAGTGAAGCCAACTTGGAATCAGATTTATTGCCTATTCATAACATAATACATATCTCCTTTAGCGCTTAGTGTCTTGCAGACTCAATTTGAAGACACAAGGCTATCGAAATTCATGTTTGGATCATTTTTTGCCAAAGTTTAATTTGTGATAATTGGAAGAGTTGAAAGAGAAGAGAAATGTCGAGAGAAGTTTCTCCTAAGAGTTTATGTGTTCAGGTCACTGGGGGAAATACCTTTGTGTTCATTGATGATAACCTACGGTACTGTGAGAAGTGACTGAAATCCTGACTAACTGGTGCAGTGGAAAACAAGACCTGTACCACCTTTGTGGATTTACATTAAAAAGTATCAGTTGGAGAGTGCAAGGAAAGCATTATCAAATATCAAAGTAAGTTCTTTGTCTAAGTAAGGATGCCAAAGGGATTCTGGGAACTGAGGTAGTGGCTGTGGAGGATGGTTGGATGGGAATGAGAATTTGGTCATAGTGATTTAGGGTCACATGTGCTAGTGATGGATCTGGCATTTATGGGGATGGTTCTACTGAATTTTATAATATGGAAGCCACTTGGAAAGTGGGTAGATGCTATATATCAACTATGACAATCACAACAATATTTAATTTGGGAACCAGAATGGAAGGTATAAATTTTAGTCCCTTTGAAGACCAGTAACTTGTCCAATAACAAATTTAAGCTAGCTATGGCCGTTCCAGCAGCAACAGAGCCTATACTACAATAGGAGGTTTTACCCCTAGTCAGGAAACAAAGCTGAGCAGTGACAGGCAGCCTGCTGTGACAACGGTCATGCATGCAGGTGAGTCCAATACAGAAATATCCTTGTTGCTACAAAGAGCACATTTCAGACAATGCATGTTGATATGGGGAATCATGGAGCAATCTAAGAACTGCATTTGAGAATTGTGAGATAAGAGCATGTTTTTTGCATTCTGTAGAAATAATAAAGCTTTTCAACAAAAGATTTTATAAGTACTCTGCTTTATACAACTCATGCTCTTGAATGATAAATTTCTCACCAAAACCTGAAATGAGCATAACATTCTTTAAGTAAAAAGTTTCAATTGGTTAATGTGCTTACCGTGAGAATGTCTTCATTGGATAATATCCCTGGTGATGATCTCCCTAGAGAAAGTGAGAGGTGGGGGGAAAAAATAAACATTTTATCACATGATATTGGCTTTTAATTTTAATATATTTTGTTTAATGGAAAGTATTGCCACAATTAAATCTAGGAATTGTCAAAATACTTACACACAAAATGTCTGTTGCAAACTCTAGGAGCAAAAGTACTATCTCCTAGTCAGAGGGAATACACAGAAGAATTTCAGCTGCCAATCACAATTTCAAATCCTCTAACTTTGTTGGACTCAGTTTCCTCATTTATAAAATCAGGGAAATTGATTGAGTGGGACTCCATGCTTTGCTCAGTTTAAGACAAAGAAAATGTACTTTTAACCACTTTAAAAATGAATTATGTTATCCTCCCCAATGTCAAGTAAATGTACACACACGAAGCATCAAGTTGTGTTTTGTGTAGTTTGTTTTAAATTGGAATTTGATGTTATTAAGCAATTTGCAAGTGTTTCATTTCAGTCTGGAAGAGAATATATTTTCCTTACATTTCAGTATTCTTAGCACAGGCAACTGAGGATGAAAATGAAAAGGGAAGACTAATTTGTCCCATAGAGATTTCAATGTCTCTAAAAGAACCATGTGCTTGTAGAAAATATTTCTTCATAATTAGTCTTCTTTTTCTTTTTTTTTTCATCACGACTGCTGTTCCAGCACCACACATCAAGTTTAGACTTCAAACTTACAAGTAAATGATTTCCAAAGTCAGAGGGTACTGTGAGTCATTTTTAATAGGAGAAGAAATACAAATGAACTCCAGCCAGCCTTAGGCTCCAGAAGGGAAGTGACAAGCACTCTGAGGAGTATTTATAGTACGTGGTGGTCTGAGGATGCCTCAGTGTGACTCCATTAACACTGCAGATCCCACTGACTGATGAAAATGTTCTTCGTATCTAAGTCTTTTACAAAAAGTTGCCCAAACCAAATCCTCCAAATAGTCCCATGAGAAATAAAAGACTCAATATTTACATTGTAGTCTTACAAAAACTTTAGGACATGCAGAGATATTTCATGTTCCAAGTAGCGGGATGTCTGGCATGAAAACGAATGAGCAGAGTAACTGGAAAAACTCCATTAAATAGATCTGATTTTAAATTCCATCACCAAGAGAAAATTACTCCGGTTCTCCCGAAGTAATAAAGTCCAGATCTCTCTTGTGTCGTTCAATGCAGACTGGGGAACAGCGGAAAGTTACAGGAAGCTTCATTTAATTTCAATATAAGAGCCAAGCATCCCGAGTTTCTTTCCAGTGACTAAAAGCATTTAAACAGAGGCTCGATACTTCTTCCTATTAGACAATGTTTGGCCTGTGTCTCCACTACCCCCGTTTTTAGTGTACTAGGAAACTGAATCTTCTGGTACACCAGGGCAGTGCTATTCTTCACTGAGACACACCCCCTAGTAAAAACATTTAGGAGGAGGCTATTGGATTAAAGAGTCGCTACACTTACTTTCTAGATCTAACATTGTATAATTCCATGTTTCCACTACCTTTGTCTGAAACAAAAACTCTGGGATAAGACAGTTTAAATATGAAGTGCTGAAGTGTTGAAGCTATTTTACTTCCCCCTTTTTCAATAGCTCCTGGATCTCTTAGGCTGGTTGTCATCTTGACAGTCCTCATTCCTTAAGGCTGAAACAGTCTATGTTCCCAATGGACCTGCACACAAGGCTTCAAGCACTGATAGTCACGATTTAGTGTTAATCAATAAATATTCTTTTAATTGAAGTATGTAACAAATTATTTCCATGTAAGATCAGTTCTAGATGCTTGTAAGGTTCTTTAAAAGGGTTTTGGAGATTATGCAAAATGTTCCATAGTTTAGAGTTATAGTGAAATTATTTACTTGACGAAATCACTTAGACATTACCATGTTAAAAATTCTGTGGATTACAGCCATTTCTCAGGCAGCATGTGGAAACTGAATTCCTTAACACTATTTAACCTCACATGTTCTTTTACATGTTATCTTTTGGAAAACTAAAGATTCTTCCAAATTACTACAAAAATACTACATTATTGAAGCCCAATGACTTGTCGGAAAAAAAAACCTTATTTTTATTAAGAAGTATAGTTCTTGGTAAGTTTCATATTTTTTTCTTGATTTTATTTACATAGAAATTTATATTCTTAAAATTTCTTAACAGTTCATTAGTAAATTTATGAGTCACTCAGTCTTTAATGTCTGAGTCAAGACTGACTCAGTTAAGTTAGACTAACTGTATGGAGAATGTCAGTGTTCACCTTCTGAATTTAAGACTAAAATTTACTACAATATTTTTTTCATTTCTCTCATCATCTCTCAAATGTCCTGCCACATTAATATTCAGAGTGGTTTTACTCTTTTCTCTACATTCCTTTCCAATTTGGTATTATTTCTCTCTTCTGATATCATCAATCTCTGGCCTAGATACTGCTTTATTCTGAGAGTGATCTTTTGTCTTACAGGATGATGAGAAGCAACCCTAACTTTTTACTATATAACAATAGTTGCACAAGTTGTCTTATATCAGATTCTTTACTAAAATACTGTGCATCAAATGTTCTTTTCATGATGAACAAAGGCACTAGCAAAATAGTTTAGAAACTCAGAGAGGTAGAGCCTTGTGGGAGGTCCTTAAGTTGATGATCTGCTTCCACTAAACATGCCCTTCTGTTTTCCGGCTAATGGCTTGAGCAGTTCTATTCTATTGTTCTCATTTGCCTGCTAATGTGCTGCTTCACCAAAGACCCAAAAGTAGCAGAGCCCATTATGCCATGGATTGGAACCTTTGTGAGTCAAAGGAATTTTTAGTTTTATACCTTATAGCAGGTATTTTGGTACATTATTAGAAAGCTCACATACTCATATTACTCTAAGCATTTATGACACACTGCATATTCCCCATCAGTGATGCAATATCATTTCCTTTACGAATCAGGAAACTATCTCACATTTAGTTGTTTTTATTAAGTGCTTCTTAGACAACGCTTTTCCTATGATGTGAAAGGGTTATTTATCATTTCTGGAAAACAACAACAACAACAAAAAGCAGCATACAAGCCAGAAAATCATGATACCACTGACTTACATCGGTATGCTGTGTAAAGATAGCCTTTCCTTCCAATGGTATCATTCACATCTTAGAAACTTTTCTAATGCAGAACTTCTGTAGTATGTGTTCACATCCATATCTAAAATTTTATCATCACTTCAAGCCAATTTGCTTCTATCAAAAATGACACTAACATATAAAGACGTGATTCTTTTGGGATTTGTGTTTTACATATATTAATACTTTTTTAAGGCTACACATTAATAAGTTAAATTACTACATCTGTACATTCCCATCCCACATACACAAACACACGCACACACACACACACACACACACACACACACACACACACACACACAAACACAGACAGACACACATATCTAGGAAATGTTTGTTTTCTCATTTATCTACACAACTTGTGTTTAGTCTTGAAACCAGATAAAAGTCTTATTTTTGAGAACAATTACATATGAACTAATTATCTTTATTCCCACTTGTTAAAGAATACAATGCAATGCACTGTGCTATAAGGACAGAGTTATTTCTGCCCAACATTGCCACACTACACATGTTCACAGCAAAGCTCATCTGATGCATGACAGCCACTCAGAAAGCCTTGAGGCACAGTTTTTCAATTTGGCATTTCCACTCCCAGAAGACTCTAGTTTCATCTACACACTTGAAGATTTTACTGGGTCTCTCCCTCTGCCAACTCATTTATAAGCCCATTAGATGCTTCCAGTCTCAGTGGATTCAGCTAAGTGAAAGTCTGTAAAAAAGCAAGAAGAATTATATGTACAAATGAAAGTGGGGTCACTGGCTTGCACATTTGCATTGAATAGCTACCACAGACTTGAGGACAGCCGTCTCTAACAGAACTTTCCTTCAGGATAGAAGGGGTCCATATTTACATCATTCAATATAGCAGCCACATGGGACTGAGAGCTCAATATCACTACAGTTATTGATGAAATGAATTTTGAATTTTATTTAATTTTAATACAGATAGGCACACACAGCTGAGGAGTCCTGGCTAGGGACAAGCATACACTATGTTGTTCATGCTCATGAAAGAGTATGAAAAGTAGTTTGCCACCCACATTTGTTCCTTCATCTCAGATTTCAAGGACAAAGACATAAAAGTTAAACTACTCTCAACTTCTTAACTTGTGACATGAACTACAAACTAAAGTGAATATAACTGCAGATAAGTATCAACCTCATCCTTCCTAAAGGAAACTTCCTTTCACAGCAGATGGAAACCATTACAGAAAACCCAACCCAATCAAACCACAGAGATGTGGAATGCAGTCCCAACTTACATCGCAATTCCTGCACCTCGACATCAGGGGTGATTGTGGAAGAAGAGGTAGAAAGATTGTAAGAGCAAGAGGAAAGAGGAGTGTTCTGTGAGATTGTGTCTCCCAGTAGGATCAGACCTATGTACATGATATCTTACCAACATGATTTCCTAAACATGAGTTGAACATGGCTGATATTAGCAGTTACAGCAAGGTGGACTGGATGGGGCAAGGTGAACTCATGAGTTTGTAGCTGCACAAAGAACCACAAGCACATAAGGAATGCCGAGGGCAGGAGTTATAGTTTTTTCCTAGGATGGTCAGCTTGAAAACGTACATACATATATACATATATGTATCTATATATCTATATCTATATTATTATAAAGATGAAGCAGGATACATTTATGTAGTTATGTACATATTGAAGAAGACACAAATTTGAAAGAGATCAAAGAGGAGAATACTGTTCATGTCAGATGGTTATAAGAGAGTGGGAAGGTTGTAATTCTTTAACAATCAGAAAAATAAAAATTCAATAATTTACAAAGACTTAAAAGGAAAAATAATAAATAAAAACACAGTAAGTTCCATAAGGTAAGTAACAAGTACTTGTCAACACCCAATGTAAAAGAGAGGACATGATCTTGTATCCATGAAACATGAAAGATGCCACAAAACAACCATCAGGGCAAACAAGTTCAAGACGCTTGCACAATACATAACAAACACACGAAAGCCATCAGTAAATTCTTTAGATGCCAGTAACAAATGACATGTAAAGATTTATGGTAAATCACACTTAGAATTGCTACCATTTCTGTTCAAATCCATAACTAAAATGGATGAAAACCTGCATAGAGATTATATCAAATAACATTGTTAAGTATATGGAAGATGTTTAATATTAAGCCTATGAAAACACTAGTGACGTTGTTGAAAAAAATACAAAAATCTAAATCAGAAAGTTGTATGGAACTCCAAATAACCAAAACAAGTTGAAGTAAAAGAACACTTTGCAGACATCACATTCCTTAGATTAAAATAAGAAATACAACTATAACTACAAAAGCATGACACTGTCATGGAAACAGACACATAAGTCAACATACTATGATCAGTAAATCTAAAACCTGAAATGAAACTTTAATGAGATTTAACGGCATTATCATCAGACCACTAGAAGGTTTTTAGCAGAACCTGTAGTATCCTAAAGGAATAAGATGACAATTTGAAGTTCTGAAAGAAAATAATTGCAAAACAAATTTATTATACAAAGCAAAAATCATCCTGAAAAATAAAGAAAAAATAAAGAGCTTGAAAATCAAGCAAAAATATTTAATAAACTCAAACCAACAGTCTAAATTCCCACAAAGATGTTAAAGGCAGTCCTTAACTCAGAAAGGAAGGATAAAATGTTACTACCAAGAGGATACATAAAAGGCAAAATCACAACAGAAGTACAAATATGCAAAATAAAAAATAGAATCTACATCATTAGTAGATTACCAAACCAAAGAAATGAAAAGAGGCACACAATTATAAACAATATTCAAAAACTACAGTAAGAATATCTATAAAGTCTCATAACCCTGAATATACATATTCAACTCTGTATATTGAAAGACGTATGCTGATGAAATGAATGGCAAAAATTACTGAAGAAAAGGCTACTGACAAGAAATTCAGTGCTTTAGGAAGGGCATGGGAAACTTAACAAAGAATCGTTAAAGTTGATATTTCAAGAAAAAGAAAAATTTCTATCACATAGACCTATATAATTTAGAACAGCAGGTAATATGTAGAGCACTCTAATAGAAATAGAATATAAATTTCAAAAGTGTGTATATGTGTGAGTGTGTATGTGTGTATGTCAAGTTGACTAAAACATACCAGCAGAAATGCTTACATAACATTTAGAAAACACAAAAAGCAAACCCAAAGAAATAAAAAAGATTGGAGGAAAAATAAACGAAATATTGAACAATCTATCCAACAAAGTATGGGTTATTTTAAATAAGATTAAATTTTAAAATTGAGACTAAATAGAATGCTAAAATAAATGAAATCATAGAAAATAACCATATCGTAAGAAATCAACTGAATTACTACTGATGAATAGAAGGCTGGGAGTGCAGCTCGGCAGTAGAGTGTATCTCGTATGCACAAAGTACTAGGTTTGATCGTCATGCCTGAAAATGAATTATTTTTATTGATTAGCATTATGAAAATCTGTGTATTGTAACAGTGTTAGAGAAACTTAAAAGCCCTAGTTGAGATGGATAATTCTGTAGGAAAATACAGCTGCCAAACATGAACTATGAGAAAAAGTACAAAGTTACACAGACGCATTACAATGAGATTGATTACAAATAGAACCTTGTCCAATTCAACCCGGATCCTCTGGAGGAGCAGCAAATATTTTTTTTTATTAACTTGAATATTTCTTATATACATTTCGAGTGTTATTTCCTTTCCCGGTTTTCGGGCAAACATCCCCTCCCCTCCCCTTCTTTATGGGTGTTCCCCTCCTCCTCTTCCCCCCATTGCGCCCTCCCCCCAACAATCACGTTCACTGGGGGTTCAGTCTTAGCAGGACCCAGGGCTTCCCCTTCCACTGGTGCTCTTACTAGGATATTCACTGCTACCTATGAGGTCAGAGTCCAGGGTCAGTCCATGTATAGTCTTTAGGTAGTGGCTTAGTCCCTGGAAGCTCTGGTTGCTTGGCATTGTTGTACATATGGGGTCTCGAGCCCCTTCAAGCTCTTCCAGTTCTTTCTCTGATTCCTTCAACGGGGGTCCTATTCTCAGTTCAGTGGTTAGCAGCAAATATTTTTAACCACTGATCCATTTCTCTAGCGCTTTGAGGAAACTTATAATAACAATTCTTTTTCAAACCAACAAAAACCAAAAGGGAACTGTTCTGGTGGGAGTCCATCACACACTACTCCCAAAATAAGAGAACAATTTAACAAATAAATAAGCTACCGATGTACAGGTGAACATATATGTAAGAATTCTCAACACAGTGGAAAAATATTAAATGCAAAAGAAAATCATAGAACTCATTTACCATTATCATATATGAAGGTCTCCTCTTAAAGATCACAGCAGGCTTCAATATAGGCCAAGTCAATTCTTACGATATACCTCATCAGCAAAGACTAGGTAAGAATCTTATAGCCACCTCAATGGATGCAGAAAAATGCCTTATAGAAAATTCAGGATTTTCCTATGGTAAGAAGAACAGATTTTAATACATCTATTATGTAGAAAGGTGACTAGAGCTAATGATGACACACAGTATTTTTGGAAAGGGAAAAGTCCTCTTTTTATAAAACCTGTACCAGTTAGGTAATGTGTTCATTAATTAGCTAGACTTATCTATTCTGTAATGTATATGCAGTTCAAAGCATCATGTTTTACAAGATAAAAACATACAGCCAATTTAAAAGTCATGTTACATCTTTGTACATGGGAATAATTGCATGGGAGGTCATAAAACAGAGTTGCATAGAATCCATAAAGGCCTGTGCTTCTGTGTGGGCGAGTCATTGCACAGTCTGATGAGGGAAGTGACCCACATGCAATATTAGAGATAACCTTACAGTATTGGTGAACAATTGCAGAATGAAGAGATGAATTGCAGAGGGGACATTGCACTCTGTGGCGTCCAAAGAAAGAGCATAAAGATGAAATGAGGAATATGAAGTTGAAAGGAAGAGGACTCTGTAAGTCAATTATTTCTCTCAGCACATTTACTCATTTTAAGAACATATACCTGGTAACTGCACCATTATGTATCTTAATTTATCTCTCTTATGCAGTGTAATTTCTCCAGCTATAATTTAAAATTTAATTATGTTCTTAATTAGCCATTTCTGCTGAAGGAGTGATATGCCCCCAGAGTGGCAGAATACAATTAGTCACTCACCAACTTCTTATTGAACATATTACATGTGCTACCTGCTCTTCTTGGCTGAAGAAAGAACTCCTAGCTGGGGACATATGAAAAATTCAGTGAAGTGTGCATGGAAATTGACCTTGACAGATGGATAAGAAATAAGCAAAATGACATCTGTTTGTCCCAAAACTGTTATTGTGCAAAATCAGCAATGAATCCCCAGGAATTGTTCATTATTTAATTCTCCAGGAGGCAACAACATCTATTGACATGCCATGTGCTTTTATTTATACATTATGTTCCAAGGCTACATGCTAAATTTTTGGACTGTTTTATGTGGTAAGAGTTTTCTAATTTCATTTCAACCATCGTTCCAATATCACCATATTAATTCTTATATATATTTTGTTCTATAAATACTCAGTCAATTAAGTTTCATCATCTTACTTGGTCTCTCTTCAATAAGCTAAACTAAATATATTATATGAATTCATGTTAGATTGATATGAGGTTCATATATACAACTTAATAAAATTACATTTCACAAGACATGCAATTTTAAATAAGGAAGTGTAATCCAGGAAAAGAAAAATACAAAAACTGGTTTGTGTGTGTGTGTGTGTGTGTGTGGTGTGTGTGTGTGTGTGTGTGTGTGTGTGTGTGTGAGAGAGAGAGAGAGAGAGAGAGAGGGGAGGAGGCAGGAGAGGAGGAGAGAGACAGAGAGAAATAACAAGTGGATATCAATTTAGTTCCATGAACTTTGATCAAAGTTTATCCTAAGATGAGAAAGGAATGAAACTAGAAAATATCATCCTGAGTTAGTCAACCCAGTTCTGAAAGAACACACATGGTAAGCACTCACTGATAAGTGAATATTAGGTAAAAAACTCAGAATACCCATGATACAACTCACAGATCATATGAAACTCAAGAAGAAGGAAGACCAAAGTGTGGATGCTTCGGTCATTCTAGGAAGGGAGAACAAAATACTCACAGGAAGTAGAGAGTGGGAGAGACTTGGGAGGAAGAAAGGAGAGGGAGGGGAAAAGGTGGGAAGGACCAGATATAGGAGGAGACAGGGATGATATACATAGGGTCAGGAATTGGACAGACGTGTGTACAAATGGGGGATGTGGAACTGGGGGTTGACACAAGAAAGTCCCAGTTGCCAGTACATCAATAGGTTCCCAGGACCCAAAGGAATGACATCAGCTGAAATGTCCAGCCAAGGGGAGGGAGAACCTGTAGAGACCATATCCAGAGGTTAGGCAAGGCCCCCAGTTGGGGGATGAAGCCACCCGCTCATCTCCAAATTTTTAACCGAGAATGGCTCCTGTCTAAAGGACAAAGTGTGAAGAAGAGACTGAAGGAAAAGTCTTCCAGAGACTTCCCACCTGGGGATCCATCCCATATAGAGACAGCAAACCCAGACGCTATTGTGGATACCAAGAAGTGCACGCTGACTGAACCCTGATATCACAGTCTTCTGAGAGGTTCTGTCAGAGCCTGACAAACACAGATGCAGATGCTGGAAACTAAACAATGGACTGAGCATAGGGACCCCAATGGAGGAGTGAGAGAAAGGACTGAAGGAGCTGAAGGTGTTTGCAACCCATATGAAGAACAATATCAACCAACCAGACCCCCAGTGCTCCCAGAGACTAAACCACGGACCAAAGAGTACATATGGAGGGACCTCTGGCTCCAGCTGTATATGTAGCAGAGGATGGCCTTATCTGTCATCAGTGGGAGGAAAGGTCCTTGGTCCTGTGAAGGCTTAATGCTTCAGTGTAGGGGAATGCCAAGACAGTGAGGTAGGAGTGGGTGAGTGGGTGGGGGAAGCACCCTTATAGAAGCAGGGGAAGGGGAGATAGGATAGGGAGTTTGTGGAGGGGAAACCAGGACAGGAGATAACATTTGAAGTGTAAATAAAGGAAATATCCAATTAAAAAAACCAGAATGCTTTCCCACAGTATGGCTAAATAATCCACAGTTAAAGACTAAACACCTACATGCGCACAATCCTATGTTAAATTAGAGCAGTTGAGCGTGTGCTGTCATTGCTGTTCATCTACAATGAGAGCGAGAGATATTTTTTAAAGCCCTTCCACGAGTAACAATGGCATTCTGTTTTGTTTAACCTCCTATAAAAGGAGGGCTAAAGCATTCGGAAGCATCAAGTCCCTTGCGAGCTAAATAGGAGTACTCTATAAATTGAATTTAAAGATGTTTATCTCTCATTACCACTGTTTGCATTAACAGCGTGTTAATCTTTTTAGAGTTCTGCCTCTGCTTCAATGAATTGTTTAGCAAAACCAAAGTTTGTCTTAATTTATTAAGAAAAAGAATTAGAGAAGCGATTTTTCTTTAACACGTTTTACTGTTACAGCAAGGACTGGGAGTGGAGGGTTGGAACTTTTGTTTTTCACGTTTCCCATAACTGGGTATGTGAACCCGTGAAAGTTGAAACAGCGACAGTCTTTTCTTTCCATTCTTTATAATAACGAGATTCAGCTGGTCCTTAACAGTGTGATTCTTCTGAGCAGTTGGGGTTCTGCTACACTGAATCATGCTCCCCCGGAGTCCTGTTTTGTAAGCAGAAGCCACTAATAAAAGCAACCTTAATGGCTGATTTGGGTGCTCCTTGCGGTGCACCTGCATCCTCAGTGACCAGCCCTGAGCAGCTCCAAGCTGGGCAGACTCTGCTGTGCGCCCTCAGGTGTCATTAACGGATCATTGAGTCAACAGATCATGACAGCTCCTTTGGAAAAGTCTAGCTCCACGTCCCCACTCTCTGCCCAGGGAGTTACACCGAGGCTTTAACAGCCCGCAGTGTGACTTAAAGAGATTCAAGAGGAAAAAAGGATGTGTTTCAGCCAGTTCCAAAGAATAGAGCATCTATGCGACTGCACGACATTTTAAATATGGGCTCCTGGGGAACGGGAAACTATTTAGAAACACATTTTAAGGTAGTCTTAAACATAAATGTGTATCCTTAATAAATAAGTTACCCTCAGGAGTCAGTTTTCTTCGGAACGGTTACAATTTGAGACATCCCCCGTCTCATTCTCTGAGATGCCGTACACACATACTTAACTCGTTTGGCCTAAAGTCACTTGGTAGAGACTAGCTTGCTGCTATTTTCATCATTTCAAGTGGAGTCTTGAATGAAATGCAAGCACCCTTGCATGAAATGGTTCCGATAAGCTCTCTTAGGTGTGGCTACCATTAAAAAATTAAACAAACAGTTCAATTATTTGACTTCCTATTGATCTGACAGCCACCTTCCACCTTTGCTGTTTGAATGCGGATATGCAAAGAACATGGGGTAGAACTTGACTGGATCCTCAAGAGAAGGTTAACTGTTCATGTAACACACTCCGTTTCTCATTTAGGAATGCTACTGGCCCCATGTACTGCTCTTTATAAAAGCTGCTGACCGTCATGATTTTGTATTTACTGGTATTAAATAATGTCATCATTACTTGTTATTTTAGGGACAGGAGTGTGTATTAGTGTGTACACATATTTCTATGTGTGGCTGCACGTCTATGGAGCCACTTATCAGTCTTAGGTCACTTTCTGGAGATGCTGCAATGTTATTTATTTTGAGATACAGGCTCTTTCCTCAATGCACCAGGAAGGCTAAGCTTACTGTTTATGAAGGAGCAGCGCTCACCTGTTTCCATCTCAATTGTACTGGGGATAGAACCACACCTCCATGCCCAGCTTTCCGATGTGAGCATTTGGGAGTGAGTTCAAGTTCTCCTGTTTGCATGACAACAATTTTACTGAATGAGCGCCCCCCCCTCTGTCCCCAGCCCTCCTAAGAGTTCTGAGATAAAATTCATAATACTGAAGGTTCTCAGTTTAGAATCTAACTCACTTTACCTTTACCTTATTTGTCTTCTCCTCCCTTCTTTGAAGCAGGGATTCTCAAATTTGTGTGTGTGTGTGTGTGTGTATGTGTGTGTGTGTGTGTGTGTGTGTGCATGCGTGTGTGCATGCATGAGCGCGCGTGCACACATTAGAACCAATTGTAGGGTTTGTAAGACCAGGGTTGCTAGATCTTATCCAGAGTAGGTGGAGCCAATAGCAGGTGCCTGTATTCCCAGTCTCTCCAGAGGAAGAGGGGGGGGGGACTTTAAAAATGACTACTTTTTTCAAACATTCTTGTTTTGATTTTTTTTCTGTCCAAGGCCCCTCCCCATCTTTCCCTCTCCACCAAGACAACTTTAGATAAAATGCAATGTGAAGTTGGGTATATGATAACCACACCATTGCCTAAGCTGTCTGGTACCATGCTCCTTTTGTTTTCCAGGAACATGTTGGCATGCCTGGTGTTTAGTATGAAGAAGGAGTGACACTTGACTTGGACCTCATGACATCCAGACCATACAAAGATGTGCCTGCAGTATCAATGAGTACAGTGCAAGAGGAATCTGAATTGGTAGCAGAAGAGTGTAGTGGATGTGATTTCAGACAGGAGTCAAGCAGTTTCACAGTATCCACAGGGACATGATAAGAGTAAACATCATATTCTCAAGATGTTCGTGAAAGGCAAATATCCTTGGTCTCATGTAAAGGTCATACTGCTGATTCCAGCATTGAGAGTTGCAATCAGTTGGTGAAAGCAAAAAAAAAAAAAAAAAAAAAATAAGCATCACCATCACCGATGTGTGTTTTTACCGGAAGTGTGTACTGAAAAAGGTACACAAGCCACAGTGCACACGTGGGTGTCAGAAGAGACATTTTCGAGTGTTCTCTCTTCTTCATCTTTAAATAGTTTTCAGGAGTTTAGCTCAAGTAAATAGGCTTGCAGGAAAGCACCCATACTGCTCAGCATTCTAGTTGGCCCTAAACAAACTAGTTTTATTTAAAAACAAATATGTAAAGGAAATGAATCACATGAAAAATACTCAAAGGTTTTACGGATCAAGGAAATGGAAATCAGAACCATGGTGAGTGACACTAAAGAAGGCTTTAGTCAAACAGACAGATAGTAATGATTATTGGCAAGGTTATACAGAAACCTTAACCATCAGACATTGGTTAGTGTAAGATAAAATGGTTCTGCTACTTGAGAAACTTCCTTGAGGGTCCTAAGTGGATATATACAAAATCATTACATGGCCCAGCTACTTGTTTCAAATATGTTTTCTCAGTAGGAATGTATGTTGACTGTTCTTAGATGCTCAGTTAAACATGCATAGGGGGACCAAATGAGTCAATGTGTCTATAGGCACCCCTCCAAGTCACAAAGTAGGAAGTATAACCTTGGTGATTCATTATGAGTTAGCTTGAAAACATCTTTGGTAATATAATGTATGAACTAACAACTGCTACACTGTGGATTAAGATGAAAATAGGCTCCGTGAAAGCAACTCATCAAAAAGACACATCCCTGTGCATCTTTTATATGAAACAGGAAATAAAACAGACCTGGTGAAACAGAAAGGAACCATTTTTCCATTTCCTATGTACATTTTGGCATAGTAAGAAGCAAGGCTCAGTGGCTAAAGCAGGTAGCTGATGACTGAGTACAACACCAGGAACTGATTTAAAAGTGGGACAGGGATACCAATCCCACTATGTCATCTTCTGACCTCCACACAGCATTGAATGGGCAACCCCCTACATTAGTGGTTCTCAACTTTCCTAATGTATGTGACCCTTTAATACAGTTCCTCGTGCTGGGATGACCCCCACCCCAACCATAAATTTATTTTTCTTGCTAGCTCATTAACTGTAAATATTTCCACATGAATAAATTGTAACTATCTGATATACAGATGCTTTTAGGGTAATTTGACTCACAATGAAGTCGCAACCTACAGGTTGAGAGCCACTTCCTTACATGATAAATCAATCGATCAATCAATCAAAAGTAAATACATAAACTGACAACAGAAAATCACTGCATTGTTCTCATTTTCACATTTCACACAGGCATGAAAACATATGAGGGCTACATCGGTTTAAATTATGAAAATCCATTGAACAGCAAATGAAATAACCTGATGAAACTCTAAAAGGGGTTCCACAAACTGACCTTGTTAACACTCCAATTTGAACAATCTATGAAATTCACAGGGAAAAGGAATTTAGAGTTTTTGTATCCTTGAAAATAATACCTTCATGTGACTTCAGGCTAAATGACCATGACCAGTCCCTAGTGGTCTATGTATGTAAGAGAGGAGTCGGTAAGCAACTGTGCCCACTGCTGATTTCCACAGACTCTGAGTTTTACCACTGAGACCCAAGCTCCATTCATTTGGAAATGAATCCCTTGACCATAATGGAGAGGCCCTACAGTATCTTGCTGTGGAACTGGTAACCAAGTCCCTGATGCGTGCATTGATTCTGTCAGAGTAGAAATGGACAAAGGTATATTCAGAGGAAGGGGTAGGAAATAGCTCCTTAGAGCCTCTTTTTCATATGTGAGAGACAGACGAGGCCATGTCCTTAGTACTTCTTCCACAGTTGGTGAGTCCATAACTGTCTGAAAGAAGGTCCATGCATTTTAATAGGAAAGAAGAATGCTATGCTGACCATTCATACAGAACTTTTTTCAATTTTAGTGCCAGAAAGGAAATGCCAATGTACTGTGACACAACCATTGTTTGTGGCTCTTAGTCCAGTCTTGGCTACATAAGTGATGTCTGGCCATAGCTCCCTCAGGGCATGTTTAAGTTAGCCCAGCAAAAGTGTGCCTTTGACTGACAAAACAACCGAGGTAATATCTACTCTTAACTTGAAAACAAATCAAGATATTGCTTTATATGTGTTTTGTACAAACCAATCCAAAAATGTAGAAGCCAATTATTAGTCTTATGAATAATCTCACATTCCCATCAAATATAAGCATTCATATCTAGACAAGGTTACAACTATGACATATTTATTAGCTATTCCATTTAATTTTTAATAGCTCAATTCTCCAAGCAGAGGTAGTTTTACTTTTAGATAACATAGATAACAGGGTTTTCTTTTGTTTGTTTTGTTTTGCCTTGCCAAGGAATGAACGTGATTTGTGATTATTACATTCAAAAAATAATTTTGCTAAGACTTAAATTCGGGCTCTGTGTATAACTTTTCTTGGATACTTTAAAAATGCCAATGTTATCCATGTATTTGTCTCTCTGGAATGTGTCCTCCTCAAGTCTTACATTTTATCTGATTTTTCTTTCTTTCGCAATTTTTAATCAATTTGATGATAAAATTATTTGTATAGTTTCTTTTTCATGATCTTATATGTGTCTATACCTCTTGAATTGTCATAGTTGTAATGATCTTTCACCTAATTATTAAACCACTCTGTTACTTATTTGGGGTAACCTCTAGATATCGCTAAGTTCAAAGGTCTTCTCTATCTAGTTCTTTCATTGCTCTTTGTTTGACTTAACCAGTTCATGTATTTCAACCAGAGGCTTTAGCCTTCATCCATTGACGTTTGACTTGTCTGCATGTTCTATACTCTTCTTGAGTTTTTGGACATACAACATGCAGTTGTAATCACTATTGTAATATTGTACCCTTTAATTATAACCCTTTCAGTTGTAGGTTGAGTTAAATTTGCATTTTTGTTACATCATGGGTTATATTTTGTTTCTGTAGGTCTGATAATCTCTGAGTTGACAGACATTGTATATTACTTTTTGTAATTGTTTGCACATTCATATAAATTAATGAGATATGCAAACTCGTGGAGAGAATACACTAAATTGTACTTACATAGAATACCATTTATTTTGAAGTATTTTCTCAAAGATTTGGGAGAGTATTTTTTAAAAATTTCTTATGGCACCTTCTATGGTCTCTGCCTCCTCCTTCTCTTTTGTCCTTTTACTTTGAGAAAATAGTCTCACTCCTCAGTGTGGTTCCTAGGCCAGCTTATATTTAAATTCTTCCTGCCTCAGCCTTCCTCACACTGAGACTATAAACACAGAGGGCCACACAGTTTTTCCATTTAACTCTAATCTAGCAAGCAAAGAACACTTCCCTTCTAGTCCTGATTTATTCTACATGTGAATTAAATGCTCACCATATAGCTACCATGTGTTAATAAATTGAACAGCAGTCTGAACAATCGGTTGATTAAATTTGACATTACTTTTTAGAATTCAGCGACAGTCCTATGAGCACACCACTAAAAGGTTAGTTTATTGGAATTTTTGAGAGATAGTAATTTAAATATATCTTTTCTGGCAAGGTTCTTGCCATTTATACTGATTATAATTTGCGGGAACAAATTTCAAATTGAAAAATCAAGGAAAGTAACGCACCATGGTTAATTGTGAAAGCTGAACTTCTAACATATTTTATCGTAGCTGATTAGGAAATCTGCCTCTTCAAATTAGACATCACTTTGCAGTGCTAAAGAGCCAGTGATGAGTGACAGACTGTTCACCTATTGTCCTTCCCTTTCCCAACTTTCCCAAAAGTTATCAGCACTAATATCAGGACCTGTTGGCTATCTTCTGAAGATTTATATTCTAAGGGAAGGAAAAGCAAGTAGATACTGGAAGTCTGTAAGGATAGGGATGTGAAGACAATGTCATGGGATTAATGAAGGGTGACATGTGGCCAGCAACCCATTTGGAGAATAAGACCTAGCCTTCCCAGGAAGAATGTTCTCATGGTATAGAAGTTTACCTGAACAGAACTCTTAAGATAGCCATGGGGGTCGACTGAAAAATATTTTCTAATTAAGTGCACACAATCATAGAAAAAATGTTTTCTTAGAGACCAGGAGATGTTCCCTGTGAGGCTTAGAGTTTAAGAATAATCAGATCTTTCTAGCTCATGAGATGTTATTTTATATTGCTCTTTATGCTCATGTGATGGTTGTTTTAAAGTTAAATATTGTTAGAGGAAATTTTACTCTAAATCATATAGGTAGAGGAATATATATATATATATATATATATATATATATATATATATCCATTAAACTACTGTTCTTCATGGTGTCCTCAGCCTCTGCCAAACAGCATACACCATTTGTTTTATGAATCAGAGTATTTGTTACCCTAAGCAAATAAAATGATATGTTATTTGTTGCTTCATGCTAGGCTTACTTTATTAGAATAAGCTTTACAAAATGCATCCATGTTGCAACAGAATTCATAGGTTTTCAGTTAAGCCTGAATAAATTTCTCATCTTTATGTAGTTCCATTCATCTCTGATGATATTAGGGTTGCTTTTATACATTGGCTACTATGAATGGTGCTGCTTTTACTATGACTGCACCGCTGTTTCGTAACTGTTATCTTTTCAGTTGTCTTGGACCTATGCCTAGATGTAAGTAACTACATTATATGCCAACTCTGTCCGACATTATTAAGAAGCCCTATATTGATCCCACATTCATATTTCAACAATCTATACAGATAGTGACAAGTGTTCTACTTACTCTCCATTTTCACCCATAATTCTCAATTTCTGCGCTTTAATATTTACTTTTCTTTCTTTTAGATGATTTTGTGTTGCTTGGGCGATGCACAGTGATTGAGCAGACTTCATTGAAATGTTCACATATCTTTACATTATGAACGTTTCTATTTAGTGTTTTGCCCTTTTGGACTTTGGTCAGAACTAAATCAGTATAACAGTAAATGTATCTGAAATTCCATTTTAGAACTTAAAGATAATTTGTACATAATGGATCGTTTTCTGTCTTCAACAGTAGTTGCTTTGCCAAAGGGGTGGGTTCTACATCTCATGGGATTTGCTACCATCTTTTAATTTAAACTTTATAAATTTAGAAGGCAATGTTATTTGTAATGTACATAGACATTAGCTGTCTTTGCCAAGTGTTTATTTTTAACATTAATCTAAGCATGCACTGAGTGATTATTCTTGAGTGTGTATATAATGTTCCTATATTAGATGCCTGCTTGGTATTTTTAAAAGTTATTTTTATTTACTTACATCCAGATGTTGCCTTTTCTCCTAATCCCTCCTCTCAGATTTCTTCACTTCAGTCCCTTGTTCTTAACCTATGAGAGGATACCCCACTCACATTTCTGTCATAGTGATTACTCCCGAATGATTCCCACAGCACATTTTGATCACATTTATATAGCATGGCTTTGGGTATAGGAAGAATGAATTTGAGAGTTACATTACTGCATTTAGATCATTCAGTTTACATTCAGCCTACTCATGTATGAGTTTCTCTTTTCTCTACATTCTTGTCCATGGGAGACATTATTATTTTTAGTATATTTATCCAAATAGGCATGTCCATTTCATATTCTAAGAAACCTTTATTAATATGTTTTGTAAGTTTTTAACTAGGTATTTGCTTTTTTTCCAAGGACTTTATTTTAAATATTTGTAATTATTCTCTTTCATAGGAAAAGTCTTTCTCTATTTAGTTGAGCAAACTCTCTTTGGGAACCCAGCAGAAATCAGAAGAAGAAGATTTACATTTATATGTAAGAGTAGTACTATGTCATTTACCTAATCCATTTATTTAATCCTGTTACCTATCCCAGAGACAGACGTTATTATTGGTCTCAGAATGTAAGGTAATAAAGCAATTGTTTATTGAAATTAATTGCTAAACCCATACTCACAAAATTAGTATGACGAGACAAACAAGTTAATAATTTTCTATCACTTTTTACAATGTAGACAAATCGTAACAGAAAATTGCCTGCAATTTTTGTGGCCATTTATGCACCCGCACTCTTAATATGAAATCTGTAGATGAGTGTCCCTGTAAAATTGAGTCCCTCATACTCTTTGATACCATCTGTGATTCTATCAGCAGGCGTTAATTGTTCTTTTGATAATACCCAAACTAATCCTATTAAGGCTAACAGTGGGAGGGTGGCCTACTGCAATGTAGAACCAAGGACAAAATCATTAAAGGAGATCTTGTACCCATTTACACCTCCAAAGAATACACTTCTTAACTGTGAGGAAATGGTCATCTCCCTAAAGACATTCCAAGCATCTGCCTTTTGTGTTCAATGAGTTGTTTCCCTTGGAAATTGTTTATTACAGGTAAGTCATTTGAAAAGAGACCATCATGCAACGTATAGTTTATTGGCTAAAAAGTATGAGTAACGTAAGACAGGCTTACTGTAGATGAGTGGAATTTCCAGGGTTGACAATTTACAAGTAAATGTTAATTGCTATCTTTTAAAGACTTGTATATTGTTGCAAATATCTGTGGTTAATAAAAGTTTAATATTATTTTCCATAATTAATATATATTATAATTCTATAAAATCTAAAGAATAAGCTTTTTGCATTTAAGTGCACCTAGCCACTTGCAACACATGCACACATATAGTTAAAAATAATAAAGTAAATCTTTAAATATAAAAAACAAGATTTTGTTGATTTTTATTTTAAGGGGATATGTACTATCAAGATTTTGGTATAGAGATAAAAATTTGTAAGAAATATTTTTAAGTGTTTCAATATAAAATTTGGCAATTTAGCATGAATTGTAAAGTAGCCATGTTCACAGATTTATATTACATAAAATACAATGTAAATCATACATACCTATACGTACTAATATGAATACAGACTACATGACAGCAAATTATAATACTTACATCTTAGATTCATAGTTTTTTTTAGATGTAAATAATATTCCTTAAATGAATGCAATCTACATTAATTACATGCTCATTGTTAACTAATCAAACTAACCCTTAAACCTAACAAATTGACCAAAGAAATAATCATGAGTTTTCTGGTGTGTTTAAGTATCCCTAATAAGGAATGACTAAAGCATTGAGCTGAGAACTGAAGTGTGAAAACTGGCATTGCCTCTTAATTTGATGATAGACAGTAATTGAGGGCTATATTTCCAGTTAATGTTGGAGAGAAATTCATACAAACATATAGATATTAGGTATCCTCATGGTATTCCCACAGTAGAGTGTCAATGCAAAGGAACTCAAGATCTTACTGGTGAAACAGTTACAGTTTACCAAAGTTCGTAGACTGACACATTTTAATTGATAATAATAATAATAATAATAATAATAATAATAATAATCTTTTATTGAAATACTATGACAGAAACCATAGGATATTTGCCTGGGTTAGATACAAGAATTATTATGTACACACACACACCGTAGCACCACGTTATTTAAGAAACTGACTGGAATTTTAAAGCATGCCCCCATCTTCCAAATGCACTTACACCAAAAAAAAGTAAAATAATAAATAATTCAATTTTGCCTTATTTGTCTTTGATCGTAAAATCAGTGTTAAAGTGTAATCCTGGTGTACTATGACACAAGGAACACACAACAACAACAACAATTTACCACATAAATACAAACACTGGAACCTCAACTTTAGACACACACCTGTTATCCTGCCCACTCATATGTGGATATATTTTAAATAATTAAGAATAAATGGTCATAGTATTTTATAGTACTAAGTAGATACTTAGTAATACAATCCAGGCCAGTGGGGATGGCTTATTTGATAAATCACTTCCCAGTAAGTTCAAAGTCCTGAGTTTGGACTCTATGAATGCATATGAACAAGACCTGTAAGGGAGGCACACAGTTGCAGTCTACACCGGTTTTGGGAAGATAGCGAAGAGGTGATCTTTGGAGCTTACTGGCAGTGTAGCCTAATTCTTATCAGACAGTACCAGAAGCAACAGGCTAGTGAGAAACCCTGCCTCAAGAGAAGTAGGCTGCTTTTCAAAGCTGTACTCTGGCCTCTACTCATACATCGGTTAACGCCCCTCGAATAAACACATAGTCATACCTAAAAACACAACCATGAGCTAAGTAATAAAAATACAATGTGAATATTTCCCCAAGCACATGAATTGTATTATCCTTTCATTGCTGTATCCGCTGGATGGATACTGTTTGATATGGTACTTTTAGATTCTACATTTGAAAAAATGAATTGCCTCTGCTTTGGTAATTTCTTATTTCTACAAAGATATTTCTAGGATCTTATTTGATGGCCCTTAAAAAATAACTCAGAAAGAATACTGGCAACTGTATACACAACAACCAAATAGTGACCCAAAGTCTAATGAAGCACTGGTACTTTTTTCCGGAGCTGGGGACTGAACCCAGGGCCTTGTGCTTGCTAGGCAAGCGCTCTACCACTGAGCTTAATCCCCAACCCCAGCAGTGGTACTTCTTAAGAGTTCTCACCTAGGCTTCAGTGAGCTGCTTCTTTGCATCCTTGGTTCTGAATGTCTACAGATGCCCATTTGTCATTGTGTAGGACCAGGCCATCATCACCCAAAAAACAAAGAACACTTTCTGAAAGCTCTTGACTTGTCCTTGACATTACTGAATACTATAAATTGTACTATTTTTACTGGACATACAGGGCTTTTACTCATTGATTTTCTTACATTTATTCATCATTAGTTTATTTAATATGTGTGTGGAGAGGAACTGTGTAAATAAAGTCCTTATGAATGTCAGAGGACAACTTACAGGAATGACATTTCTCCTTTCAACGTGTGGTTTCTGGGATGGACCTAAGGGCATTAGCCTCTGCAATTAGACTTTTCCTATTGAACCATCTGGTTGCCCAAAATCTGATCTTATGGAAATATATGTCTTCAAGGGAAAAAAGTTTATTATTATTTTTACTAACATTATTTGGCATATAAATATCACACTTGTATATTTTTGGATCTCATTTGGCTGGAATGTTTGAGCTTAATAATTGCTACTTGAATTGTGAACTTGAATTTATAACAATAATTGTTAAATGAATTTGGGATCAGAGTGAATTTACTAACAATTTCTGAAATGTCCCTAAAGATGTTTCTACAGTTTTGGTTTTTATGAGAAGTGGTGTTGTCAGAATTGTCAATTGCAAAATCAAAATATTGATCAATTCTTAAAAACCCTGAATATGATCTGTATTACACAGTTTCAAACACTCTGCCAAGATTTACTTGTTTTTATAAAATAAGTAAACATACCCATCTCATTAGTATATAAATTGGATTTCATCTTCAACAGTGAGAAAATGATATGTCTACCACATAACTTTAAAAATATTTATGGATTTATTATCAATAAGTGTTTATGTTGGAAACCTATTTTACATACTTTTAACCTGTGTCATAAAAAATTTCCTGAAAAAAATAGGTAAAGGGATTCTAACAGGGAAAATATAAAAGGCCCTGCTCTTTGATATAAAATAATGTCTTCCCCCAAAATCTGTTCCTGCCCAAATCCATAGTATCTGTGAAATTTACCTTCCATGGCAAAATAGGCCATTGTATTAGCCTGGAGTATAGATGTAGGCTCATTAAAGACTTACACATAGGCTTAATGGATTTGGTTCTCTTACGTACTGTGTACTATTTCAGCACAGCAAACTTATTTATACATCAGAAATCATAGTATCCTTTATTTTGGTAAAATAGCACAAATAGATGTAAACCTCCTAGTGTGGAATAGAATTACATAACTTAAATTTTCATTATTAAATAAAATTTGATAAAAATCAATTGATTTTTGTGGTGATTCAATATTCAGAGATAGAGGCTGGAATGTTATCTCAGTGGTTAAGAATATGAACTGCCCTTTTGGGTTTTGCTCCCAGCATCTCCATTGTGGCTCACTACTATTTGTAAAGCCAATTCTGGGAAATCTAGAAGTATCTTCTCCATGGTAAATAGGAACACATGGGTGAACATACATATGGTTGGGTAAAACATATATATGTGTAAAATCAAATAAGTAAAATGGAGATAAATCCATATGGGCCAGCAGCAGCTGTTACAAAGCCCTGGATTTAATATCAACCTCACTATTAAAAAGAAGACACGTTGTCATCTAAAGGAGGTTAATGCAGTTACAAAAGAACACACATGGTATGCACTCACTGAAAAGTGGCTATCAGCTCAGAAGCTCGGAATACCCAAGATACATTTTACGGGACCACATGAGGCTCAAGAAGGAGGAAGACCGAAGTGTGGATGCTTCAGTCCTTCTTAGAAGGGGGGACAAAATACACACAGGAGGAAATACGGAGACAAAGTGAAGAGCAGAGACTGGCCATCCAGAGACTGCCCTACCTGGGGATCCTTCTCATATACAGACACCAAACTCAGATACTGTTGTGGATGCCAAAAAGTGCATGCTGACAGGAACTGGATATGAATGTCTCCTGAGAGGCTCTGCAAGAGCTTAACCAATACAGATGAGGATACTTGCAACCAATCATCGGACTGAGCAGGGGGGCCACAATGGAGAAGTTAGAGGAGGGACTGAGGGAGCTGAAGGGGTTTGCAACCCCATAGAAAGAACAAGAATATCAACCAACCAGACTCCCCAGAGCTTCCAGGGACTAAACCACCAAAGAGTACACATGGAGGGACCCATGGCTCCAGCATATTTAGCAGAGGATGGCCTTGTCGGACATCAGTGGGAGGAGAGGCCCTTGGTCCTGTGCAGGCTAGATGCCCCACTGTAGAGTAATGCCAGGGCGGAGAGGCAGGAGTGGGTGGGTGGGTTGGGTAGGTGGGGAACCACCCTCATCGAAGCAAGGGCAGGGAGGAAGGGATAGGGGGTTTCTGGAGGGGAAACCGGGAAAGGGGATAAGGAGATCAGATTTGAATTATAAATAAATAAAATATTCAATAAAAAAGAAGACAACTCCAAGTTTTTCAGCAAAAATCAAAAAGGGGAGGCAGGGTTATTGCCCCCATTTATGTCCTTACTGGAAATAACTTTTCACTCATTTGCAAGATAATATTCTTCACTATGAATAAACAGTCAGTTCCACGTGGAAAAATACTTTCAGTCTTTGAAAGATCGCTACTTTAAGTGCCATATTTTTCTCAGAAACCTGAAAATCATACACTGCTCTCAGTTTTCATCGATCTAAGTCACCTTGAACGCATGTTTAGGCAGTGAAGTCAGTTCTCCTGGAGGACAGGTACCCTACACAGAGACCTTAGACAGTTACTCCTATCTGCCTCCTGCGTTATTTAATGCAGTCATTAGCTGGGGGTGGGGGTTGGGGGCAGACTGAGATCCAGACATTGCCCAGTGTTAGTGTCTGGTGTGTTATAGGCATAGTTATCTTAGCTCAAGCTCATAAGAACTTTGCCACTAGGTGGAAACCTTTAAAAGATGATTGCTGTGTCTTTACAGAATCAGATTTAACACTGCCTAACATATGGACATTGTAAGGACTTTAAATCTTTCATTTCCCTTGAGTTACAATAATAAGTCTTTAAAGAGAGAATTTTTTTTAATTCAATTTCAGTGCAGATGACCTTTGAACATAATTTGTGAGCGAAGCCATTCACAACACGCATATGTTGATGTCTGAACTGAAATCTCAGTCCAAAAGCATTTGTAAAAACCTTTATTCTACTTGTGTCCATTTTCTGTTTCCAGTATTATGTCTTAATATGATTTTATGTTGTATTCTGTACCTAATAATCTTACACTGTTGTTAGCATATTGAAACTGTACGCATCTGCTTGAGAGCTTCATTAGGCACTTAACTAGATCTTCATTTGATTTAGGCCTTGCAGCACTTGGCACTCCATCTCCCAGGAAGTTGCCTGTTCATCCTCTGAGTGGCTTTCAACCTCAGAGAAGCCAAAACAGGCACCCTTGGCCAGGGGCACAGTTTCTCCTGCCATCATTTCTGCGAAAGACCTGTTTTTCCCATTGTTAGCATGCAGATAGCATTTCTAATTTAAAAAAAAGAAGAAAAGAAGAAGAAAACACTGCATTTATTCATTCTTCTGAACAGAAAGTTACATTGCATTCTTTTCTTATGAAAAGCTAAAATCCCCCAAAGCGGTTCAGTTAGAGCAGAGGGAAATAGTTTCCAGGATAAATACCTAAAATCAGTTAGACCTATTTGCTCCTGACACACAATAAACAAGAGTGCACTCACTCTTAACAGCTCATTTGTGGGAAGAGTTGGGCACAGCTGATCCCTGCTTTCCTGACCACGCCTCCTACAATGTCCCGAAGTTAATTGTGCCTAGTGTCTGATCAGTGTCTGGAGTAAGGAAAGAGAATTGTTCCCTCCAGCAGGGCTTTGCATTGTTAGCTGGTAGCATGGTGGTTTTCAGGAATGTTCCTCCCGCTCCTCAAACATCTGGTGTTGACTTGTGCTGCTAGCAGGCAAACACATTTGATCAGTATTGAATGTGCACTGGAAATGTTATTTTCCCGCATGTACCCACGTCCCTTTCTGGATGTCTGATAAAGCTTTACTTTGGGGATGGGATATATAAACTATCTCTAACCATCCATAAATCTAATCCTCCTTTTGGGGGTATTCTGTCATATTAAGTTTATGTACAGATGTTGATTCAAGTAGCCTAAGGGATGAGATATTCAAAGTGGCTTTGGAATTCAGAAGTACGTCATCTGAGAACTAAAAGGGTGTCAATTTTATCATGCTCATTTTTTCAAATTTAGAGGAGAAAAATCAAGACAGTGTCATACACTTTAGGATCAGAACACAGTTCTTTTGAATCTTCTTGTAGAGAATTTTAACATTTTATATTCTATTTCTTATATTCAGATCCTACAATATATATACAGAAGTGATTCCAATCTGGTTGTATGTTAAAAAGAATAGGTTTATTGGACAAGATAGATGAATTAAACAATACAGTGAATATATTGTTATAGAAACCATATCACCAATAAATTAAACCAGAATATAATATTAGGGTCATTTATATTAATATGTATGTGCACTTAATGCTGAATATGACTCTATATTGGTTATATTAAAATATAGTGTACAGAAAGTCATACTGCAGTCTCTAAATCAACTAAAAAATACAACGATGATTGGAGAGATAGATAATGAGTACACGTGGAGGGACCCATGACTCCAGCCACATATGTAGCAGAGGAGTTTATTGTCCAGTATTAATAGGAAGAAAAGCCCTTGGTCCTGTGAGGGCTCATTTCTCCAGTGTAGGGTAATGCCAGGGCACTGAGGTGGGAGTGGGTGTGGGAGTATCCTCACAAAAGGGGAGGGGAGAAAAAGGATAAAATTTGAAATGTAAATATATAAAATGTCCAAGACATTAAACTACCTTAGGACCCAGCTATACCTCTCTTTTGGCATATACCCAAAAGATGCCCCAACATATAACAAAGACACATGCTCTACTATGTTCATAGCAGCCTTATTTATAATAGCCAGAAGCTGGAAAGTACCCAGATGCCCTTCAACAGAGGAATGGATACAGAAAATGTGGTACATCTACACAATGGAATATTACTCAGCTATCAAAAACAATGGCTTTATGAAATTCATAGGCAAATGGAGGGAACTGAAAAATATAATCCTGAGTGAGGTAACCCAATCACAGAAAAACACACATGGTATGCACTCATTGATAAGTGGATATTAGCCCAAATGCTCGAATTACCCTAGATGCACAGAACACATGAAACTCAAAAAGGATGATCAAAATGTGAATGCTTCACTCCTTCTTTAAAAGGGGAACAAGAATACCCTTGGGAGGGAATAGGGAGGCAAAGTTTAGAACAGAGGCAGAAGGAACCCCATTCAGAGCCTGCCCCACATGTGGCCCATACATATACAGCCACCCAATTAGATAAGATGGATGAAGCAAAGAAGTGCAGGCCTACAGGAACCGGATGTAGATCTCTCCTGAGAGACTCAGCCAGAATACAGCAAATACAGCGAATGCCAGCAGCAAACCACTGAACTGAGAACGGGACCCCCATTGAAGGAATCTTAGAAAGGACTGAAAGAGCTTGAAGGGGCTCGAGACCCCATATGAACAACAATGACAAACAACCAGAGATTCCAGGGACTAAGCCACTACCCAAAGACTATACATGGACTGATCCTAGGTCCCAACTGCATAGGTAGCAATGTATAGCCTAGTAAGGGCACCAGTGGAAGGGGAAACCCTTGGTCCTTCCAAGACTGAACCCCCAGTGAATGTGATTGTTGGGGGAAGGGTGGTAATGGGGAGAGGATGGGGAGGGGAACAGCCATATAGAAGGGGAAGGGGAGGGGTTAGGGGGATGTTGGCCTGGAAACCGGGAAAGGGAATAACAATCAAAATGTAAATAAGAAATACCCAAGTTAATAAAGATGAAAAAAATAGAAAAGTGAAAAAATAAAATAAAATGTCCAAGAAAAATAAAATTAAAAAAAAAAAAGAATATGCACTGCTTTCTTTGAGGACCAAAGTTCAATGTTCAGTACCCATGTCAGATGGCTCAGATTACCTGCATGTCCAGTGCCAGGATAATTTAGTGCCTCTGGCCTACCCACACACCTATGCACATATACACATAACTAATATATATATAAATATATATTGGTTGATGGGGATGATCAGAATTCACGGAATAAATGTGTCCTTCATTTCTTTGCATTTAGACACTCTTTCATCTTCAAGGGTCTCTAGTTAAAAAAATCTTGTGTCAATATTTTCCACCCATACACATACCATTTTCTCTTACAAGAAGGAATGAAAACAATTTTAGATGAAGCAATTTATAAACTGTAATAAACATCTACTAAGGATGTAAAATTTTTTTGTCCGGTGGAATTTGCATGAAGCAGATATCTAGAAATAGCCCTCCAACTTAACAGTGGAGTTTATATCCATCAGAGCCTATAAAAGATACCTAAACTGGAAGACTTCCATAAATCATCACATTCATTTTGGTTACAGGCTATTTTGTATTGTTTTGTATCCAACTTATATCATATGGGAATCCCTTCCTTTTGTCTATCTTTTGTGATTCATGAGAATCACATCAGCAACTAATATTTTTGGCCAAAACTCCACATTTAATTTATGCAATCAAGATCTTCCTTTTCAATTATTCCCACAAGAATGGCAGGGAATAAAGAGATAAGCGAGTCAAGGTCAAGTAGGGAAACTTGACAACACTCTACTTCACTAAGCTGGAATGGTCAGTATGAAAAAATACAAGCCAGAATGTGGATTAGCCTGACATACTTACTGTTGACATAAATTGGTATGCCTTCAGAAGAATTCTATGAAAAGTTTAAATACTTAATTGGCAGCAGGCACACAATAGTCAATTAGTACCTTAGATGAAGAACACTGTAATTTTATGGTTTCTAAAAAAGTGAAGCCTCTGCAAACTATTTTTGGAAGATTAGCTGCTTTTCTTCTTTAGCTCTATTGATGGTGTCTTTGTTGTGATGGAAATTTCCAGGAGAAAAGTAGATTCACATACAAATGAGGCACTCGCTTAAAAGTTCACATGAAAATCGATGGTAGAGTCACACAAGATTGTGTGTTATTTTTCACAATGTTATTTGTTCTATAGGTTAGGAACCAACTCTAAAATGTTCCTGGAGGAACATAGAACTTAAAGTAGATAAATGAACATTGGAATATAACAAGGATGAGGGAAGAAAAGTATGCCCAATATTTAGTCCTACTTTATGTAAATCAAGATTTATGAAATTATTGGCGTCTCGGACAATGGGATGGGATGAAAATGAATGGAAAACAAAACAAAACAAAAAAAGAAATAGAAAGAAATATGTTAAACTACTTTTTGACCAAGCAGGTCAACAGAGCAAGGATAGTCCACTGCTAATTAGTACTAGAAAAAAGTGGACAGATAGAGGCAATAACAAACCATTTAACCTTGATAGCATACACAAATTTTAAATAAAACTTAACCCAAAAGGGATATTACAATTAAAAATATAAGAGGAATATAATTGTTAAAATATTTATGGGTTCAGGCACAGTAAGACTTATTTGAATTTGAAGGTACAATCTTGAAAGAGCAAGCAAGACGACTTCCTTAAGATCAAAGCCTCTGCTCTATAAGGCATGACGTTGAAAAGTTAAAAATGCAGTCACCCCTTTAGTCCTAACAGAGCAGAGATATCTCCGTCTCAGGAAAATACACTAGAACTTGACTGAACCAACAAAGAACGCATAGGCAAGGTAGGATGTGGTAGCACATGCATTTAATCCCAGTACTCTGAAGTCCAAAGTGGACAGTTTTAGGATAGCCTGATACACAGAGAGAGTTCCAGGATACAAGTCAATATCATATGATACTGTACAAAAATCAATCAATCAATAAATTCCAAAACTAAATGAAAAAAATAGGTAAGAGACTATAACAAACAGATTGGGATAACAAATGAAAAAGTAAAAAAAGGTAGTGTCTTTAGCCATTGAAGAAGTACAATTCAAACCACTCAAGACATTACATGTTAGAAAACATGCCAGTGATGGTGGTGTTCATATATTTCTCATGAAAACACAATTCTGCAGCTCTTTGGACAAATAGTAATATTTGCAATTACTTGGAGTACAATTGGTGATGGTTTTAAGCAGAGTGTGTTCTAGCATTTTCATGCTAGAGATTTATCTTAGAGAACTGACCTTTTTTTTTTAACGTCAATACCTATGTGTTAGGACTGCTCTCATTTTCATTCTTAAAAGCCTCACATGGAAATAAACTGTTTTTCAAATGAAGAATGGGTGAGATATGATATATATGTATCATTAGCTACAAATGATTAAGAAGGAAGCAAGTACTGATACATAACACAACTTGGGTTACCTAGGGAAATCTACTCTAGCAATAAACCCAATACAAACGTGGCTCGCTTTATAACTTCAGACTTATATAAGGAGAGTTAGAAGAATTAGAGGAGAAAATATCTGACCATGATTCATCTGGCTAAGGAGTAGCATGAAGATACATAGGAAATGAAGAAGAGATTAGTAGTTGTTATAGATTAGGGATGAGGCAAATTTGCTTAGACGATTACTAAGAACCACGAAAGTCTAAGGCACATGCTGGTTGCTGGAATGAAGCTGTTGTGTAGCAGACTAAGTCATGTCCGTAGGTTCCACAGCCTTTCAGTAACATTGACTGCCATTGTCAGGGAAAAATTAAGTAAGGATTTCAAAGTAAGTCTCGTTATATTATTTTGAAAAAGCAGTGGGTCCCAAACTAAAAATTCATTGAAAATGGGATTTTCGTATCAAGACCTAGATTAAATCTTCATCACTGAAAGAAACTAATGAATGAATGAATGAATGAATAATAAATAAATAAATAAATAAATAAATAAATAAATAAATAAAATGGTTCAATATATTTAGTTAAAATCAACTACAGGGCTGGAGAGATGGCTTAGTGGTTAAGGAAACTTTCTGTTCTTTACAGGTCCTGACTTCAGTTTCAAATACCCTACATGGTGGTGTACCACCATCTCTAATGACAGGATATTCTCTCCATTGTTTTTGACTACCTTTATGCTGTGTATATTACTTTTAAATCATGTTTGTGTTTGTGGTAGTGCATAAGTATTTTTAAATCCATTTTATATGTTTACATGGTTTTCCACAGGCTGAAGCATGAACTTAGGAGGATCAACCTTGAGACGTAATTGAGTCATTCGATAATGACATGTCCTACGGATGTGTTTGGTGTGTGACTTGCTTCGCGTATTTCAGACACAGCTTAAGCTCGTGGTCCTTATGATGATTAAAGTGACAAGAAACACAATGGTGTTCTGGTTACGTGATATGGATTTCATTTTACAACAAAAATGCTGTCTTTGTATGGCCCTGATGTCACCAGCATCTCAGATGACATTATCATGTCCATATATGAGATTTTATGTTTTCCTTCCCTTTAAAATCTCCCTCATGCTTTTCCTTACATTAAAAGTGCTCTATGGTTCTTTTGGTTGGATTGTTGACTATTAAATATATTGTTTACAAAACAAATCTAATATCTGGCCTTTTATGAAGTCTGATTCGGCTTCAACTCATCTGCAGTTTCCTTGCTAAGTCCTTTTCTCTTTAGTATCATAAAGATCCATGTAGACCTTTTGGCTGATAACATCTGAGGAATTATATTTGAAGGATGAAGTAGTCATTCATTGAATATTGTCTCTTAGAATCTGAGTGCACACCATGAATCACCATGAACTAATCTATCACTAGGCATAAGCAACAAAAAACCAGCGCAGAAATGATTTAAAGATCAATCAAAATCATAAACTATGACTTCTAGGTATGTTCTGATGTAAAAAGATTGAAATGTGAAACAAACCAAAAACCTAGAAATATTTTGTTCTCTAAAGTAGGGTGAAAGTGTAAAATTTTTTATTCAAACAGTCTTTGCCTAGAAGCCTTCTATCACAAACTTTATATATTGTATTGCATGCTAATTTTGAATTATCAGTCTACTGAAAAAGTGACAGGATGTTCCCTGAGTTCATGTTAATTACAACAAAATTACTCTTAGAGGCAAACATCATTTTCGCTGTTATCTGTGTCTAGCTAACTGCATTGTCCTGATATCTAAGATGTGAACAAGACACATGATGCATCGTAAATTTGGTTTGCAAATACACAGTGAAAGAGGATAACCCAGGAAGGTTTGATAAAAGGACTGTTTTCCGTCTAAGCTTACAGCTTTTACATTGCTGTTCAGTACAGTGTGAAATGTTCGGAGGTGCCCCTGGGCAGGAACACTTTGTTAACAAGCTATCAAGCTTAACTGGGATAACACACAGGAAATCTTCAGAAAACAAACAGAAGCAGTCAATTCTTGGGAGATGGTTGTTGAAATGAGCATGGGCCAGCCATTGTCAACTTGAAAGTCTAATTCTTAAGCTACTGCTAGTTGCATGCTGATTCTAGGGTGTTGATTCAAGGTTCATAAAACATCCACTTGGCTTCATTGTCTAAATCCCTTTTCTGATATCTTGTAAGGCACATTTTTAATGTAATATCCTTAATATAAAACCCACCCTTCAGTTTTCTAAGGCGTTTTTTTTCTCCCTTATTTTCTAAAGGTAAAACCACCAGGCTCTCCTCTTAAGATAACGTTCAATAAATTCAGAGTGACAGAATCATACCAAGGCAAAAGCAACAGAAACCACAAGCGAGCTGCTGATTCTCTGCCTTCTTAACTTGGACATCTCTCTCTAGGCTGAATTATGGGATCTTCTATCCCTAAGGTAGAATTTGGGAGACTGAGGCTTGAAATGCTGCATTTTGAGACTTAGCGAAACGTAGACCTTTTTTCTTTCTTGACTCTCACTGAAATATTCATAATGGCGTTGAAACTGTCTCTGGATACTTCCCTTTAGATAATGAGATATTTTCACAAAATAACTACCGAGTTTTACAAGAAACAAAACAAATAAAAAAGTATTCTACATAGCTCATCTTGCCACAAATCCCATAGATGTTCACTAGTTTTCAGTTGAAATATTCTAGCTAATGCTTTTGGAGGTGACTTCTCTGTGAGAGGTTTCTCTGTGATCTTATAGTGCAGTTTACATGTATGTCCTATTGTCCATGTCTACTTAAAACAAAGATTTGCAGTGTCCTTATGTATAGGAAAATAATTTTCTCTTTGTTGGTTATTAAATCTATACAAATCAGCAGATGATAAATATTTATGCAAGTTTTCATCAGTCGTCTGATATTTGTATAACGTATGGCCATATAAGAATGAATATGGTTTACCCTGATAGTCTTAGCACTTGAGAGGCTGATGCAAGAAGAGTATATGGCTGAAGCCACCATGGAGAATATAGCATTTTTCAACAAACTTGAGACACATAGTAGGACTCTGTCTCAAATACAAATAAACATGCAATTTTTTTTTAATTTCTTGTAAAACATAGAAATGTAACTATATTGGATTGTCCTTAATACAATGAAAATGGTATTGTTTGTCCTGGGAAGCAAGAGACTTTTTTTGTGTTTTTTAATTAATTTTAAATTACATCTTTATGTTGCATTTACGTGCATGCATGTGTGCACATGTACCATGTATGGGCAGTAGGAATTGACATCTTTTTCACCCTGTGTATCCTAGGGATCAAACTCAGGTTATCAGAGTTTACGACAGGCACCATTCTCTTTTGAGCCATTTTGCATTCCAGGGAGAGAGATTTGAATTTTTTTTTAAACTAAATAATAATAATTTGACAGTACTAAATACTTTTATGTAATCAAACTGTTATCTTGAAGGGGCTCGAGACCCCATATGTACAACAATGCCAAGCAACCAGAGCTTCCAGGGACTAAGCCACTACCTAAAGACTATACATGGACTGACCCTGGACTCTGACCTCATAGGTAGCAATGAATATCCTAGTAAGAGCACCAGTGGAAGGGGAAGCCCTGGGTCCTGCTAAGACTGAACCCCCAGTGAACTAGACTGTTGGGGGAGGCGGCAATGGGGGGAGGGTGGGAGGGGAAACCCCGAGGAAAGAGGGGGGGGGGGGGGATGTTTGCCCGGAAACCGGGAAAGGGAATAACACTCGAAATGTATATAAGAAATATTCAAGTTAATAATAAAAAAAAAAAAGATAACAAAAGATAACGCTAAATGTCCTCAGATATTACCGAGTCTAGAGTACACATTAAAAACATAAATATAGTAAAGTAAGATGACTTTTTGTACAGAATAGTGTACTTTGGGAAATGTTCACTGCATGCACTGGTGGAAATTTATTTATAGCCTTAACTTCCTAGGCTTAGAGAAATGTTCTGAAGGTGCGACATCAAATATTCATAACTTATTTGGAGTCATTTGAAAATATGTCTTGTTTGCAATATTAATTCCTAACAAAGGGGAGGGCTTAGTGTAGAAATCATATCCAGAGGTTAGGCATGGCCCCTGTTTGGGGGATGGGCCTACCCACTCATTCCAAAATTTTAATCCAGAACTGTTCCTGTCTAAAGGAAATTCAGGAACCAAGTGTAGAACAGAGACTAAAGTAAAGGTCAACCAGAGATTATCCCACCTGGGGGGATCCATGCCATATACAGACACAAAAGCCAGGCAATATTGTGGATGCCAAGAAATGCTTGCTGACAGGAGCCTGATATAGCTGTCTCCTGAGAGGCTCTGCCAGAGCCTGACAAATGCAGATGTGGATGCTCGCAGCCAATCATTGGACTGAGCACAGCGGACACAATGGAGGAGTTAGGGAAAGGATTGAAGGAGCTGAAAGGGTTTGCAACCCATATGAAGAACAACAATATCAGCCAACCTGACCCCCCCCCCAGAGCTCCCAGGGACAAAACCACCAACCAAAGAGTACCCATGGAGGAACCCATGGCCCCAGCTGCATATGTAGCAGAGGATGGCCTAATCTGGCATCGGTTGAAGGAGAAGCCCGTGGTCCTGTGAAGGCTTGGTGCCACACTGTAGGGGATTGCCAATGCGGGGAGGCAGGAGTGAATGGGTAGGTGGGAGCGCATCCTCACAGAAGCAAGGGGAGGAGTATAGGATAGGGCATTTGCAGAGAGGAAATTGGAAAATGGGATAACACTTGAAATGTAAATAAATAAAATAGCCAATAAAAATTATAAAATAGAGAGATTATACCTATTTCAAATACACTTTTACAAGATTTTCAAGTTTCTGTGAAGAAATTTAAAATTTATAGTGATATCTATATTAGTTTTGGATGGCTGAGTCCCTGACAAATATTATCTGATGACAGATTTTAAGTACAAATGTTTAGATTAAGTTTGAAATAAAATATTGTCTATACATGATTATTTTTAATGGAGGAAGGATGCTACTAATAACAAACTAAAGTGTTTCTTTTTGTTTAACACAGAGCATTTTAAAGAGTCAAATCTAATAAGAGTGCACGCTGTTATTTGTGGCAAATCATAATATTGCTGAAATTTTATAGATATTATTAATAGTTCATTAGCCAAATAAAATGTCCAATGCCTTCCTTTTTCTTAGTTTTATATCTTTACCATCTGCCAGTTTCACTTAAGTAGAGGTGACCATTAGAGATTAAATATCTTTAAGATACAGATATTCACTGTCTTACATGGTTAGCTTTTTTTTCCTCTTTGTGCACCGGGAATACACAAACTCTCCCTCTACTTAGAAAATTCCCAGTCCTTAACATTGTCAGCTACAGCATGATTGTTGTATAGCTGATCTCCTCAACTCATTCTGCTTAAAGAGAACGTGTGGCCATAGTGAGTATGTCTCCCTTTGCTAAACTCCCCAACTCTAGGAGCACTAACATGACTCTTATGGTTATCTTATGTTGGATAACTTATTGGCCTCCAAGGCTACCTATGCTCCCTCATATGTCAGAATTCACAAAGAATTAGAGTCCACAACACATCATTTCCATCTTCAAACGTGGCGTTTTTTTCCAAAAAATCTCTTCATCCCTTCAAGATCAAAATCTCATTACTTTTGTGATGCCTGAGTTATAAGTCCCATGACTGTTGCTAGGATGAAGCAGGGGAAACTGAGTCTGTTAGACTCAGTTTTTCACCATTTTTTTGTAGAAAGTTTTACAGTGGATTGTAGTGGTCCACATCTGTGCTTGCTCAGAGATGGTATGTGTTGAGCATGGCGTCTGCAATTTTAACCAAATAATTGCATTAATAATTGTGATGTTACCCTAATCTAAATGCAAATAAGCTTTAAAACCAATATTTCTGAACTATAAAGGTCCATCGAACAATCTTATTCCAAGTTAATTCGTTCAATCCAATTTTTATACCTGACTGGCTCTGACCTTAATTCTATCTCAAACCAAAGGTTTGCTTAACAGTGACCTTTTCGGAATGTTCCAGTGAGACAGCAGAGCATGTATTTATAAAGCAGATGAGTCACATAATACAAGTGTATTAAGCCCTCTTTGGCTGGCAGGAGACAAGCCATCAAACACTTGAGTAGGAAAGAATGCTCCCTTACAGGGTTTCCAGTCTTATCTTGATGTCCAGTGTTCACATAGGAATGCACGTTCACATCAAGTTTTGTAACTGTATTTTGAACAAAGACTGTGGGAATATGTAAAAATAGAACAGCATGTCTATGTAGAATTGCAATCTGAAGACCTACATTGGAGCTGAATCCCAAGCCATGTGTTTGCCATGGACTACTGGAGTTTAGCCAAGAACATTTTAGGTACAGAGACTACCTAGGATGGTTTTTCTGAGACAAGAAGAAGTTAGGCACACATGAAAAATTAAACAGAAAAGGGTGATCTGTAAGATAGGCATGGGTTTAATATGCAGAAGCCACAACAGGTTTGGGGTGTCCAAATCTTGTTCTCAGGGCTATGAGCCAGTTTCTCACAGTTGAGGTCAGACTCACTGGGACTGGGTTAATATTCACACAACTTCCTTAGCTAATTAAATTAGTAAGTGTCTGAATGCTTCCTGTTTCCTACAAAGGGGAACATCTAAATTCTAAAATCTCACATAAAAGCTAGCAAACTTTTAAAGTTGATTCAACCCATAGCATTTAGAATAGACTTGAAATATATCCAGTGTTTTATCTAGATGTGAGAAAATATGGAAAGAAATTTATTACTTGTATATCTTTATACAATATAAATATATTGTATTATAATACAAATATTATAAATAAATACATAATATTATATTTGCAGAATGTTTTCTGTATGTGTGCGAAGTCATGCACCCAGTGCTACAGCCTGGGTAACTTAAGAGTGTGTCTTCATTAAATATTGATCCTATGTGGTATTTGGACTATATAGTTCTTATGGTTAGAAGAGAAAAAATATTTTAAGTCTCCAGTTGCCATGGAAAAATGTTGTAATATTATAAACAAACAACAACCTGGGAGCTCATTCTTCTAAGCAGATTGAAGATGGATGCTCACTTGTCAGCAAATGCTGAGATCGAATTCAGCATCATTCTCTCCATCAAATGTTGACATGGATATTTAAGTGGGTAGCTTGTTATATTGAGTGACTGTACAACATCATTTCTTGGTCTATGAGAATCACTAGAAAATACAATTATTTTCTGAGGAAATGTTTATGCCAAATGAGATTATGGCTTTTTGATTACCTGAGACTCTCACAAAAACACTTGCTTAGAAAATTAACTTACTTGATGTAAGGCAAAATGTTCATAGTTTAAAGTAGAGAGAACCATGTGCAGGTTACCTTTTCCCCTATACTTTGTGTCCATATGTGTATGTACTCATGGATGATATGTAACTTCGTGTGTGTGTGTGTGTGTGTGTGTGTGTGTGTGTGTGTGTGTATGATGTGATGTGTGTGTGTATGTGTATGTATGATGTGGTGTGTGTGAGATGTGGTGTGTGTGTGTATGTTTGTCTGTGTCTGTGTGTGTGTTTTGTTTTTTTTCTGTGCGTGTATGTGGGCATGTGTGTGTGTGTGTGTGTGTGTCTGTGTGTGTGTGTGTAAGTATGATGTGATGTGTGTGTGTATATGATATGTGTGTGTGTGTATGTTTGTGTGAGTGTGTGTGTGTATGTGTGTATGTGTGTGTGTATGTTTGTGTGTGTCTGTGTGTCTGTGTTTCTGTGCATGTGTGTGTGTGGACATATCTGTGTATGTGTTTGTGTGAGTGTGTGTAAGTATGATGTGATGTGTGTGTGTATATGATAAGGTGTGTGTGTGTGTAAGTATGATGTGTGTGTGTGTGTATGATATGGTGTGTGTGTTTGTCTGTGTGTGTGTGTGTGTGTGTGTCTGTGTCTGTGTTTCTGTGCGTGCGTGTATGTGGGCATGTGTGTGCATGTGTTTGTATGTATGGGTGTAGATACCATGAGCCATATGTAAATAATAGAGAACAATCTCAGTTGACAACATGCTTCCTCTCCTTGGTTGGAGCAGAGTCACTTTTGTGTTTGCTACTGTGTTGCATATCCTTGGGCTACCTGGATCTTCTGTCAGTGTCCTATCTCTCTCAAGAATACTGAAATTTCAAACACTCTGAATGCATGTCTTGGTTTTTACGTGTTTTGGGAGGATTCAGACTTGGGTTTCAGACTTGCATAGCAAGCCACTTTACCCAGTAAGCCATCTCAGATTGTTAAGTTATTTGTAAGTATCTTTATTGGGACCATTTTGTAAGCTTCTAATATCAACATAACAAAGCTTTTTTATATTAGGACATATCTATAAAATAATTAACTGTTACTTTCTTCAAAAATATATAATGGTTTATAAATTGTATTCTAACCTCTACATTGCAAAGGGCCTTAAAAAACTTTAGGTTCCCAATGATCTTAAAAATTAGTTAGTGCCAATTGAACTTGACTCTGAGCAGAGAGATTTTGTCTGAAGAACTCAGTTACTGTCATACTACCACGTCAAGTCTCAGTTCCTTAACCTGCACAATTGCCAACTTAGTATCATGCAGAGAAGCATTTAGCTGTTTTTACATTTTCTGTGGCTTGATAAAATACTCTGGTTTTGAATTCAAACTGCAGCTGAAACCCTAACACCCCTTAATTATGTATGCGGTCATCAGAAAGTTATTAAATCACTCTGAGGCTTCAATGTTGTCTCATCTTTAAAATGATAATAATACACTACCTCAGAGAGTTGCTGCGGGAACTAAATAGCCTAGAGCCAACTTGGACCAATGCAGACAAAACAAACCATAGCCATTGCCATTAATAATAATCAGGACATCTGCATTTTAGACTCTAAGATAGATTTTGTGCATTCTAAGATAGTATGAAAATCACCATTCAAGAGCGAGAATTGATGTTGATGTTAGTGAGAAAGGCATTTAGCTCAGTTTCTCCAGGAAACTCAAGGTACAAAGGAATGGCTGTGGATTGTACACATATTGTCTGTAATAATTATAAAGACCTAGCAAACTTGAAAACAAGTTAGCCAGTTGAGTCCTAACATAAACTGACACTGAGTAAACACACATGTAGTACACATCTTAGAGAAATACATACATCCAGAGATAATTCTGTACTCAAATGTCTCTCAACATTAAACGGATAGACAACAGTGACACAGTCATGTAAAAAAGGCACTACTCAGGGCCTTAAAACAATGAAAGACTGAGGCTTGAATAACGTGGTTTGATCTCAAAAGCTAAATGACAAAAGTCCAGAATGTATTGAAGAACCAGAAGTAAATTCACACACCTATAGACAATTGATTTTAGACAAAGGCAAAAATTATACAATGGGGAAAAACCTTCAACAAATGGTCCAAGTGGAGCAAAGACTTCAACATAAAACCAGATACACTGAACCTGTTAGAAGAGAAAGTGGGAAATATCTTTGAATGCATGTGCATGGGAGATGAATTCCTGAACAGAACACCAATAACACAGATACTAAGATGCACAGTTAATGAGACCTCATAAAGCTTACACAGTCAAAAAGAAAAAAAGTACAGCCCAAAGAAAGGATAAACAGGCAAACAAAGAAACCAAGAAACAAAAAACTTCACCAACTCTATGTTCAACAGAGGTCTGATAATGAAAATATATAAAGAATTAAAGAAATTAGATATCAATAAACCAAATAACCCACTTTAAATTGGGGTACATATCTAAACAGAGAATTCCCAAAAGAGGAATCTCTAATAGATGAGAATCATTTAAAGAAATGTATAACATCCTTAGTCACCAGGGAATTGCAAATCAAAATGACACTGAGATTCCCATCCCACACCTGTCCGAATGACTACAATCAAACTCTCAAGAAACAGCTCATACTGGCGAAGATATGAAGCAAAGGGGACCCTCTTCCATTGTTGGTAGTGCAAACTCATACAACTACTTTAAAAATTAATTTGGTGGTTTCTCAGAAAATTGGGAATATATCTACCTCAAAATCCATCTATACCTTTCCTGGGTATATACCCAAAAAAACCTTCACCATACCATAAGGACACTTGCTCAACTATGTGCATAGCAGTTTTATTTATAATAGACAAAACTGGAAACAACTTAGATGCCCCTCAACCAAGAATGGATAAAAAATGTGGTACATATATCAAATGAAGTATTACAGCCATTAAAAGAAAGGCATCATGAAACTTGCAGACAAATGGGTGGAACTGGAAAAGATAGTCCCAAGTGAGATAACCCAGACTCAGAACGACACACATGGTATATGCCTATATGGTGATGTTAGTCTTAGAGTACGGGATAACCTCGGTATAAACCACAAACTCAGTGAAGCTAAAAAATAATAAAAAAAAATTAAAAAAATGGTGGTCACCAAGGGGGAACCTTGAATTTTACTGAGAAGGGGAAATTGATTAGATATAAGGGATGGATGGAGAGAGGGAACTGGGATGGGAAGGGCATAAAGATGGGAACAGGAGCCATGAGGACAATGGAACCTCTCAGGAATTTATGAGGATAGCACTAGCGAAAGCTCCTAGCACTGGGATAAATGGAGCCTGAACCAGTCATCCCTTGTAACCAGGCAAGACTTCCTGTGGAGGGTTCAGGATACCAACCCAGATACCAAACCTTAGATACATAATTTGTTCTACCTATATGATGTGCAAGGGTAAAAGATGTAGCATAATTTGAGGGAAGGGTCCAGCAATGACTGGCCCAGCTTGAGACTCATGTCATGAGAGAGAGCCAGCTCCTGACAGTATATATGACATTCTGCTATACTTGCAGACAGAAGCCTAACTTCTGTCATCAGAGAGAGGCTTCATCCAGCAACTGATGAAAACTGACGTAGACACCCATAGCCAAACATTAAGCAGAGCTTGGGGAATCCTGTGGAAGGCAAGGAGGAAGAAATAAACATGGGACTCAACAACACCATAAGAAAACCTATAGCGTCAACTAGCCTGAGCCTATAGGGCCTCAGAGAATGAACTGTCAACCAGAGAGTATGCATGGGCAGACCTAGGCACTTTGTACATTTGTAACAGCTATGCACCCAGGTCTTCATGTGAGACTCCTAAAGAGGGAGCAGGGCTGTCTCTGACTACATTGCCTGCATTTGTTTCCCTTTTTCTTAACCTTGTCCTTCTTCAACAGAAAAAGATGCACTTAGTTTTACTGCAATTTAATGTACCAGGGTAGGTTAATATCCAAGGGAGCCTACCCTTTTCTGAGAAGAGAAGGAAGAGTTGATAGGGGAAGGGAGGGGAGAGGAACGATGGGGAGGAGAAGAGAGGGGGGAAGTTGTGGTTGGAATGTAAAGTAAATAAATGACTTAATAAATATTAAAAAGTTTCCATGCATGATTCTTCCACTTACTCAACACTGTAAAACCTGAAAATGGTCTAGAAGTAGTAGCTACAGCAATGATTCCCAGGAGTTCGCTGAGGATGTAACTATTGATGGATAAATAGCAGAATGAAATCCTACTGTGTATATGTAGGACATATCCTTTATCCATTCGTCAGTTCATGGAAGTCTGTGATTTTATCCCTCTGAATTTCGTCTTTGTATAGCTATAAAAGAACATAATACCATAAGCCCATCAAACAATTTGCTATACTTAAACTTTTGCCAGATTTCATGGCAGGAAAGTGGTGGGGTTGGTGAATAATATATCAAATGAGGATGATTATTAAGACGGTTAAAGCAGCAATTAAAATCAAATGTGAAGATACCCATCTATCTTTATATATTTCCCTGTCTTAATTTGGTTTCTTGAGAAGCAAACCCTGAGGCAAAGATTTAATTGCAAACAATTATTTTGGAATGTCATCTTTGTAAATACACTAGAGAAGGAGAAGCAAGCAAGAGACAGCCAGGATGGAGTTCATTCTCAAGGAAGTTACTTGTGTGAATAATAGAAATTAAATCTATCTCGATATATATAGAGACAGATATATATATATATATATATAGATAGATAGATAGATAGATAGATAGATAGATATAGATAATGTGATTGTAATATGCTTCTGAGACAAAATGTATGGCTTAGTCACAAGCAAAGTAGCCAAGGGGCCAGCAATGTATGCCAGGTAAAAACAAATAAGGTATTGGATTTGAAGGCTGTCATATATGCACTGAAATGATTAGATGACAGAAATCTAATAGACCCACAAGAACATGTGTTCAGTGTGTCTGATACTGTTTATATTGTAATTTAATAATCACTTAGTTTAAAAATGTGCTACTTAACTCATTAATAATAAGCTTGCATATCATAAATTTTGTCAAAATTTAGTTTTAATGTGATTTAACGTATCTTTCCTTTTAGATGATATTTATAATCTAAATGGCACATTAAGCATGTTTTTTGCTTGAGATTTATATAACCATAAATGGTCAGTCAATCACTCAGTACTGTTTAATAGTACATATTGTTTAACAGTAGCCTTTTTTCTATATGTAGAGGGAATTATTCTAATATAATAATTCAAAGAATTGTATACTAAATTCACTGCTCATTCCCGATATAATTTATCACTGTAAATTTTGATGGGCTAAGTATTTTATATGTCCTCTACACTTATACAAATGGTGGTAAAGACAGATCTCATATCTGTTTCACCACAAACATCTAAAAGTAATTTTTATATTCCTTATGATGTCAATAAATGGTAGAATGTTTTGCATCATTTTAATCTTATAAGACTACCATTGTATGTGCCATTGATTGGAATGCCATCTTACAATGAATGATTTTACTCTGTAAATTTCAGTGCATCAACAAATAATTTCTCATTTTCTGATATCACAGAGAATAACCTGGAGAAATGCACTTTCCACTATTAAAAACCATTACAAGTATTTATGAGAAAATAAGTAAATGGTATACATCAACAGAGCTCATACCTCACATCTACAGAGGCAAATAATAAACTTTTGTATGTGAAAATGTATGGATTTTAACTCATGTGTTAGGTAGACTTGCTCAGAGACATTGTAATATTAGAATATTTTAGAGTAGATTTTTTTTCAAAAGTCAAGTTCATTCTTTTCAGATGAGTTATATAATTTAAACACATGGACTATGAATAGAATTTGGAAAACAAAGATTTTAAAATTAATGAACTTATTTGAAAAGTTAAACACACCACTTAATTTTTAAACTATAAAATAATGACTCAAATTTAGTGTTATATTATTTGAGATTATTACTAAAGAAAATCTTTCATCTAAAGAAGGCTAGACTCTCACATAGGGAAAAATGAGATCTACAAATCATCATTTTCTGAATCAAAGAATTTAAGATAATAACAGAAACTTTGAGACTACCAATAGAAAAGACACAGAAAGCACTTCGAGATACAATCATAGGCATAGAGTTTTAAAGTAAGGTTATAGTTCAACAGTAGGTCAGCATGTAGAATGCAAATTGTTCCATTCTTATCTCCTTGTACAAAGCTCAAGTACAAGTGAACCAAGGACCTTCACATAAAACCAGATACACTGAAACTAATAGAAGACAAAGTGGGAAGAGCATGGGAGAAAATTTCCTGAACAGAACACCAATGTCTTATGCCCTAAGATCAACAATTGACAAATGGAACCTCATAAAATCATGAAATTTTGTAAGGCAAAAGATACTGTCAATAGAATAAAATGGCAACCAACAGCTTGGAGAAAGTTCTTTACCAATCCTACAGTCGATAGAGGATGTATATCCAATATAAACAAAGAACTCAAGAAATTAGGTTCCAGAGAATCAAATAACCCTATTAAAAATGGGGTACAGGGCTGAACAAAGAACTCAACTGAGGAATACTGAATGGCTGAGAAGCATCTAAAAAAAATATTCAACATCCTTAGTCATCAGGGAACCCTGAGATTCCACCTCACACAGTCAGAATGACTAAGATTAAAATCTCAGGTGTCAGCAGATGCTGGCAAGGATGTGGAGAAAGAAGAATATTCCTCCATTGTTTGTGAGATTACAAGCTGGCACAACCAATCTGGGAATCAGAAGTTTTTCAGAAAATTGGACATAGTACTACCTAAGGACCCAGCTATACCACTCTTGGTCATCTCCCAAAAGATGCTCCAACATATAACAAGGACACACTGTGTTCATATCAGCCTTATTTATAATATCCAGAAGCTGGAAAGAACCCAGATGCCCTTCAACAGAGGAATGGATACAGAAAATGTGGTACAGCTACACAATGGAATACTGCTCAGCTATCAAAAATAATGACTTCATGAAATTCATAGGCAAATGGATGGAACTAGAAAATATCATCTTGAGTGAGGTAACCCGGTCACAAAAGAAAACACATATTATGTACTCACTGATAAGTGAATATTACCCCAAAAGCTCAGAATACCCAAGGTAAGAATCACAGACCACATGAAGCTCAAGTAGATGGAAGACCAAAGCGTGGATGCTTCAGTCCTTCATATAAGGGAGATCAAAATTCCTGAGGGAGGAAATATGGAAACAAAGTGTGGAGCAGAAACTAAAGGAAAGGCCAACAAGAGACTGCCCCCCCTTGGGATCTATCCCATAAACAGACACTAAAGCCAGGCACTACTTCTGATTCCTAAAAGTACTTGCTGATTGGAGCCTGATATAGCTTTCTCTTGAGAGAATCTGCCAGAACCTGACAAATAAAGAGGTAGATTCTCTCAGCCAACCATTGGACTGAGGATGGGTCTCCAATGGAAGAGTGAAAGAAAGGATAGAAGGAACTGAAGGATTTTGCAACCCATAGGAAGAACAACAATATCAGACAATATCAACAATACCAGACCCCCCACCTCCCCAGAGCTCCCAGAGTACACATGGAGGGACCCATGACTCCAGCTGCATATGTAACAGAGGATGGCCTTGTTGGGCTTCATTGGGAGGCTTGATGCCCCAATGTAGGAGAATGCTCGGTTGGGGAGGTGTATGTTGGTGGTCAGTTGGGGAGCACCCTCATAGAAGCAGGGAGAGGGAGGATGGAATAGGGGTTTTCTGGAGGGGAAATAAGGGATAACATTTGAAATGTAAATAAATAAAATATCCAATAAAAAATAAGGTTCTGCTACATGTGTGCCAGGGACCTTGTTCCAAAAAATGGAGTGGAGAATCTCCCTAAAGCTTTAGCCTGTCTTTGGTATCCCTTTACCAATAAGGCTGTCTTGTCTGGCCCTACTGGGAAAGGATGCTCCTAATCTGGCAGAGACTTGATGCACCAGGGTGGGGGGATAACCAATCTTTTCAGAGGAGAAAGTGAAGGGGTCTAGAAGGACAATTCTCATGGAGGGAGAAGAGGGAGGGAATAGAGTTTGGGTGGGATATAAAAAGAAAAAGAGAATAAGGTTCTAATTGTTCAAGACATAACAAAATTTGGACTTTCTTAAATTATAAAGATTCTCTATTGCAAATGGGTTCTTCAAATAAAACAGACTGTGTAAAAATTAAAAAGAATGACGTCAGATATTCCTCTCACAAAGCATTACTATCTAGATCACATAAAGTGAAAGAATAAATTACTAGAAAAATTAAAAAATAAATTTAAAAGATTTAAAGCTAAAACAAGAATCTAATTTGTATATAAGGGAATGAATTAGTTTACAAAAAATTGTAAATGTTAAACATTATATATAGAAAAAAGCCATGATGACTTATATATAAAGGAAATTCAAATCTAAACTCCATTACAACTCTAACTATCACACGTATGATAGCCATCTTCACGAAAATAACAAATGCCAGTGAGGTTGCAGACACAGATATATGGTGTTGGATGGAAAGTAAACTGAAGTAGGCAAAATGGAGATCAGCATAGAATTTAATAAACAAAAATGAAGACCAAAGGCTACCATATGATTCAGATATATCACTGATATATGTGTGTGTTGTGCACACACACACACACACACACACACACACACACACACACACACACTTGAAGAAACTGGTATCAAAAGACAGCAGAGGCACCTGCAATTCATTGCTCCTTATAGAAATAGTCATAATAGCTAGGTAATGGAATTGAACTGAGTTTCTATGAAGGCCACTTGAAAACAAGGGAAATGTGTTGTTTATACAGGATGGGTTATCTTTCAGCTGTAAGGAGGAACTACCATCTAATATATAGGAATATAAATGGAGCTGTAGATCAAGTTAAATAAGAGACTTATCAAAACAAAGACACCATATTTTATCTCATGCCTTAACAGTATGTGTGCATCTGTGTGTATCTGTGTGTGTGTATGTGTGCATTTGTGTTTGTGTGTGTGTGTGTGTTTTGAAAGTACAAGGACTAGCTAGAAAAAATCAAGTACAAGAACCAATAATAGGAATTAGTTCTATAATATATTTGAGACCATGACATTGTGACCCTTATCAGTTTATTCTATTAACATGTACTCACACACGTATTTTAATTGACATAAAAATAGAATATATATGATTAGCTGGATTGAGGAGGCAGGAGCAAGAGTGAAGCATCAAAGGTGCAGTGAAGAGCAGGATAAAGTACATGTAGACATGGATGAAATTGTTACAATGAAACTCATTATATGTTAGAGATAGGTTATATGAATTATTATTATTATTATTATTATTATTATTATTATTATTATTATTATTAATCACCTGGCTGTAATAAAAACAAGAGGGACAAACAGGATGAATAATCTGCTATTACAACAGCCTTACAAAAAGATAAACAAAAGAAATTGATGGAGAGAACTGGTGGCCCTCCATGTTTTTCTGATTCTTTCAAGCACGATACCCGGCTGGGAGTGAGACAAAGATGGGGAAACCTGAACCTGAGAGACAGAAGATGACCTGATTTCAAAGCCTCATTATTTCCCTAGAAAACGAAATCTGACAGTCTGGAAGTAAGTACTGAAATCAGACACACTGAAACAAATAAAAGACCACTTAAAAGTGAAACTAAGGAGTAAACGTAAGGACAGAGAATTGCTTAAGTTTCTACCTGGAAATGGTTAATTGCATCCCTGATTGCACTCATATTTGTTAAATGTTCACTTTGGTTTTTGCATATATTAGTCAAGGGGAAGTTTTGATGAATTACTTGACAACATGCAGTTGAACATATTTTTTATTTAATTGGAATTTATTGTGCCTTCAACACTAATCCAATATGCAAGCTTTAATTTATAGGCTTGATCAGAATACACCTTTAAGGCTTTTGTTTTCTGTGAGAGAAAATGACAAGACACAGAAGTTGCATACAACTTAATATTCCAGGGATGCTTGACCTGAAAAGACAAATGTAATGTGTCCTTTGATTTTTCTAACACCATTATTCCAAACTTTTCAGGTAGAGCACTACTTCTTCTAGAGTTGGATCAATCAGAGGGAGGTGAGTCAGCAAGGTGCAAAAGAGGAAGACACCTTGAAGTGGATTAAGTGAAAAACTGTGGGAACATATGGCCTGAAAATTAAATTGATTCAGCTAAACAAGTTATATTAAACATATCAGGTAATTTTCAAGCATCTGGTCAGGTGATCATACTTTAAAGCAATTATGTAATTTGAGTCTTTCAGAGAGAGAGCGAAGCCTATAAATCTATTTATTAGAGAGAAAAAGGATACAAAAAGAAACTGCAATAGCTCATGATCTAGGAATTTACCCTGCCTTTAAAAAAAAGTGCATATAAAGAAAATATTTAAAACTTAAGTGTTTAATCTATTAAATATAGTTGAAACTAGTAACATTTCTAAGTTTTTAATTTTCTTTAACTTGAGCAACAAACATTCATTTAACGCCTGTAGGCTCATTAGCAAATGATAAATCAAAATATTATGAGAAAATTAATGCAGAAAATGGCTGCTATTGAAGTTCATTAGTTTACATTGAAAAGTACTTAATACAATAAAGCTTCTTTTATGTTAGCTGTCACGATGGCATTCGTGGGGTTTTTTTCCATCTTTATTAAATTGGGTATTTCTTATTTACATTTCAAATGTTATTCCCTTTCCCAGTTTCCAGGCCAACATCCCCCTAACCCCTCCCCCTCCCCTTCTATATGCGTGGTCCCCTCCCCATCCTCCTCCCATTACCGCCCTCCTCCCAAGAATACCATTCACTGGGGGTCCAGGCTTGGCAGGACCAAGGGCTTCCCTTCCACTGGTGCCCTTACTAGGCTATTCATTGTTATCTATGCAGTTGTAGCCCAGGATCAATCCATGTATAGTCTTTGGGTAGTGGCTTAGTCCCTGGAATCTCTGGTTGATTGGCATTGTTGTATATGGGATCTCAAGCCCCTTCAGGCATTCCTGTTTTAAGTGAAACACACACACACACACACACACACACACACACACACACACACACACACACACACGCACAGTCTGTTTTACTGTATCCATGTGCTCACATACTCAGTCCATAAGCTGTAATTCTCCACTGACTGGGGAAGTACAAGAACTCTTTGATCTGCTCACAAGCCACGAGGATCACTTCTAGTTATTTAAAATAATTACCATCAAGTGGAAAAAGTCATTTTTTTAATGAAGGGCAATAAAACATATTAGTTTACATGTATTTTGCTTAACATATTTAAAGTTCTTATGAAAATATCCTTTATACTCTGAATTGTTTGAATCATTGCCATGTATTTTTTCTTTGAAAGTATAAAAACTGAAGTTTATTAGACATTTTAACATAAATTATTATATTATATTTAATCATAAACATTCTTTAGTGAATGGGAAATCCTGTTACATTATTATATTAGCATTCATGCTAAAACCGTGTTCTGATGCAATTTCTAAAATATTCCTTTCATGATACCTGTAATTTTGAGTGATGAAACATCTCCTTGGTTGCAAGGAATACGAAGCAATTCTAGTAGAAAGGTTTTGCCATAAATGCAATGAATGTAAGGTATTTAATAAAAAAAAGCATTCTTTTCTATGAAATGACTTTGCACCTATATTTTCTTTGAATCAGACAACTAGCAAATCATATAAGCTTTAGAAATTGAATATAGATGAAAATATTGTAGCTTCAGAAGTTTTGATGTTCTCACAGATCTACAAACAAATAAAACGGGTAGCCTGGGAAGAAACACAACTTTCTTGATAATTTCTTTTTGACTATCAACAATACCATGCCAGAAAAATCTACAATATTAATCTTAATAACAAACTAAAAAATGGCAAACTAAAAAAAAATTATACAAAGAAGAAAATAATGGATACTAAGTAAAATTTGTGTCTCTCAAATATAAAGTTATAGTGAAATACCTGCTAAAATTTGAAAGTACTAATTAACCATATAATGTAAGAAGAAAAAAATCTGTTTATGGCTATCCATTAGTACATATCCACTCACAAGTTCAATCAAAATACTACAGAGTTGAATTTTGGTCATGTCTATCAATACATAGAAGATGAACAGTCAAAACATTTTAAATTAGCAATAAATTTAGATGATTTATATTTATTTTAGAACAAAAAATAATGTTATGGTAATTATAATATCAAGATAGTGTGATATTGTGAAAGGCAGATAGGTCAATATAATACAAACATCCTGAATTAGACCAACAAATATATCCTTAGTCCCAACACACAGGAACAAGGACAGAATGTAGATTGTCTAGAGAATGCTTGAACATTTAATATTGATTCATCTCAAGTTTGTTTGATTTATGTGAAGGATCTGAGGTACCTGGTCTTCCAGGATCCAAGAGTAAGCCATGAGTCATGAGAGAGAGGCACCACTGAAGTGAAACATTTGTATTAGTGGGACACTTGGTTTAGTTTAGGTGGAACTGAGAAATTAGCAGTGATTAAGGACAGCACCACTGAGGTGAGGTCTTATGAGACAAGTTCGGCAGGCAGCCAAGGTTGTAACTCATGCTTCCAGCTGAACTGGAAAATGTACATTTCACACAGGTAGTACTGGTTTTGGAGGCATGAAGGGGTCATAGTGTTGAAGCTTAGCAAAATGAGACAGTTATCATGTATATGGTATGGGACAAAAGAAGAGACATTGGAAGATCACAGTGAAACAGTGAGAAAAAGAGTGAACATTATCATTGTCAAGTCCCTTATGGAATAAGATAGAAGGCTTGAAATAAGGACAAAGAGGATTAAAGAATGAAGGAGGTGACCACCAATGTCATTGAACATGCTGGTTGGCTTAAATTAGATAAATTTATACATTGCCTTCAATCTTATGCTAGTTGTTCTGTCCCACAAACAAGAATATAATGTATGAAATATATGATGTCTTTACAATATTTCTAATCTCTTAGAAAACAGGAGAATAATTGTGAGACTGCCAACATTTTGTTTGTCTGTATGCATGAATGCATGCAGTCTGACACTTTAAAGGGCACTGGGTACTTGGTAAGACTTGAGGGAAGTTAAATATCTGAACACGCCGAAGTGTTTGCTTGTTTTCCAATTTGGTATAATGGGAGAATAAGTTTAGTCTATGAATTGAGTATGTTCTCACACATGAGTATTTCGGTTAAGCTACTTAGAATAGCAGTAAAAGCATAGAGAGAAGTAGAGAAGATTGTGGTATTGTTAATGATATAGATTGATCATGACATTATTTAAAATAAAAATATAAAAGAATACAAATTAATGTGGAATTTACCACCGGACCACTAGATTTAGAGCCTGGAAAGATAAAACAATGAATATGAATAAAAGATATTCCTGACGCTGTGTCAGGAAACTGATGTAAATTTGTGATCCTGTAACATGATAGTAAATGGTAAGATGATAACTGACTGTATTAGCAAAAACGATTTATACATTCAATATAATTCCAATTGAAACTCCCATGTTCTTCTTTATAGAATGAGAAGAAAAGAAACTCAAGAATCCGCATGAAATCACAAAAGATTATGGATAGCTAAAACAATCCCAACAAGAAAGGAAAAGCTGGGAGCAGGGGTACCACAATAACCCCAAGGGGTAGCTGCAAATTAGACTTCAAAGCAACAGTGGCAAACTAGCTTTCAACTGTTGGAAAAAGCCAGCCAATGTAACTGAATAGAAGACCCAGAGATAAACCAACAAAGCTATGGACAACAAAGTTTGGCCAACCCGTCAAATATTTTCATTAAAAAAAAAAAGCTTATTCAAAAAGAAGAGTATTGGTAAAACCAGGTAATCAATGGCATGTGAGTGAAATAAGACCTGTATCATCTTTCATCGTGTACAAAAACACCCCCACTTATATCACAGACTTTTCTTTAACACTTTAAAATACTGAAATTGATAGAAGAAGACAGAGAATGAATTCAATATGTAGGCAAAAAATAAATCTGAACAGAACTCCCCTAGTCCAAGAACTAGACTCAAGAATGAGCAAATGGAATCCCATTACATTAAAAAGTTTCTGCACAGTAAAACTACCAGTAAAAGTTGGACAGCTCACAGCATTGAAGAAAATTCTTTCATTGTTCTATTTCAGACGGGGCTGTTAACACAAGAATACAATGAACTACAAATACTAAAACACACACACACACACACACACACACACACACACACACACACACACACACACACACAAAAAGCCAACCAACAAATGGGCCATGAAATGGAAAGACAGTTCCCAACAGAAGAATTAGAGTTGGTCACTAAGTGTTTAATAACCCCAGTCATATGGAAAATGGTTATTTAAACTACTTTGAGGTAAAACCTTCCTCTAAGTCAGAATAGCTTTCATAATGAATTCTGACAATAAATGTTAGAGAAAGGATGCAGCAAAAGAGGCAGCCTCATTCAGTGATAGTGTAAGTGCAAATTAGTACAGCCATTATGGAAATCAGGTTGAGGGTTTCTCAAAGTAGTAAAAATAGAACCACAATGACCCAGCAATACCGCCCCTGGGAATATACCCAAAGGAGTTCATATTCTACCACAAAGAACTTGGACATCCTTGTTTATTGCCAATCTATTCATCACAGCTAAGAAACTGAACCAAACTACATGTACATCAAGATGTAAATGGATAATGAAATGTGTATTAACACACAATAAAAGTTTTTGTAGTAAAAAAAATGAAATCATTAAGCTAGCGAGAATACAGATGGATCTGAAAAGTATAATATTAAGTAAAATAACTTAAACTCAGACAAAATCTGAATGGTCTCCTCCGTAAGAATTCTAGTCTGTAGTCTTTGTTCCTGTCTCTGTCTCTCTGTCTCTCTTTTTCTGTTTCTCACTGTCTCTCTGTTTCTGTCTGTCTCTGTCTCTATCTCTGTCTCTCTGCTGTTGCCTCTATCTCTGTGTCTGTTTCTGTCCCTCTCTCTCTGTCTCTGTCTTTGTGTGTTTGTCTGTCTGTCTTCCCCCACCTCCCTCTCTCTCTCTCTCTCTCTCTCTCTTTCTCTGTGTGTGTGTGTGTGTGTTTGTGTGTGTGTGTGTGTGTGTGTGTGTGTGTGTGTGTGTGTGTGTGTACACATATAAAGGAGACCAAGATTCTGAAACACATTATGATTCAGGTAATTTAAGCGGCCTATTGTATCTAGATTCCCAGACTCTTTCCACTGGGAAAATTATTTCCATACCTAATAGAAAGGAAGTTTGTGTGTGTGTGGATGATTGGCAAAAGAGAAAAACAAATCTGGATACCTCCAAAGAGTTGTGGGATAGTGAATACACAAGTTAAATTACAAAGGAAAGCTTTTAGAAGATACCTACAGCTGTAGGTCTGATCAAACAAGCATGGAGTCCAAAACATGTTCTGAATATGATCTTGTAATGAGCCTGCAGTTGGTTTGAAACAAAGTATCTTGGGTCATTGAAAAAAAATCAACCAAAGAGCATACATGAGCTAGTTCATGACCCCTGGCCTCAGTGAGAGAGGCTGTGCCTAATCCTATAGAGACTTGATGGCCCAGGGAGCGCTTGAGGTGCATTTGAAGAGGTTTGGTAGGGTGAGTGGGGAAGTATCCTCTCAGAGGCAAAGGTGAAGGGGCATAGCATGAAGAATTCTACAACATATGGAATGTAAACACATAAAACTATTTAAAATAAAATAAAAATGAATAAGAGCATATATAGTGTTGTTATGGTGTTATAACATTTGAACTTATAAAAAATAAACTGTAGACACAATAAAACATTTCTCAAAGAAAAAAGAAAAACTAAATGATAGGACCTTAGATCATCCGCTGTTGACAGATGTCACACTGGGCAGCACTGTGGGTCTTTGATATCATGGCAGGAATTGTCACTGTCATGGATCTTTCCTGCCGCAATCCAGACTCATTTCCATTTCCCTTCTTAATGCTTATGTTGAAGGGGATTGGTTCCAAATGCTCAAACTGACAAAGTTATCCACAATTGATGTCCTTGTCATATTTTGCCATGCATGTCCATAATTAACATGATGAGGTATATCTATACCTCACATTGAAGAGAGAAGACTTGTAAACATCTTTCTATTAAAAAACTTCCTCTCAATTTTTTTCTATTCTCTATTCCCTATTTTCACCTATTTTTTCACAGAAATGAGACACCTGTCATATATGATGGAGGTTTATTTTAGAAAGCCATTCTGGTCTTCATAAGAACTGTCAACCTTTGTTTGACTGAATTTACAAACAAACAACAACAAAATTCTGTCATTTCTTAATCTCTATGAAAGCCTTTATTAAACAGTAGCAAAGTATTCTATTGCCAAGATCATATGTAATATAAAAATATTATTTAATTATATTCAAAAAAGTTATTTATAACATTGTGCCCATTGTTGAATTTGGCTAAGAGTTTAGTATATGGAATCAGATGTCAATGTTTACCTCATACTGGCTATGTAATTTCACTTAATAACTCCACTTTTTCCTATCTTTGGTGTGACAGAGTGTGTACAAGAGGTGGCGATGTCACAAAACATATAGGGTTGGCATGATCCTTAAGAGACTGTAATTGTGTTATATAGTTTCTAGCTTTGTAATATTTGTAATAACCTCAACAATGGAGTCCTTTGAATTTAACAAGCAAACGAGGGAGTTATGGCCTTCAAAAAAAAAGAGATAATTAGAGGAAGATGGTTTCATGTTTACAGGAAAAACAGGCTGAAGAAAGTGTAGACCTATGCATTTGGCTCTCCTTAGACAAAAATGAAGTAATTAGAGGAGGATAAAATTATTACCACTAACTTGAGGAGTTGCTTGCTGATGAGTTCTCCAAAATAGAGACAGAATAAAGGATCATAGATGTTGTGAACTGAGATTCTATGTTATAGAGGAGGCTCAATTATAGGAGAATGGAGGGTGTTTATTATTTTCATTGTACGTTGACTTTACACAACACTTACTTTTTATTTTGCAGAAAAATTAAGCCCATCCTAAAGAGAAATAAGGAGAAATGAACAGAAACTTAATTTTGAGCTTGATATTTATGATTATTTGTCAGAGTTAAATCATCATCTTAGGTGATTGTTAAAATCTTAATAATTAAAAATATGATCAATATTTTTAAAACTGGGGAATCTTGCATGGCTGAGAATCACCTAAAGAAATGCTCAACATCCTTAGTCATCAGTTAAATTCAAATCAAAATGACCCAGAAATTCTACCTCACACCAGTTAAAATGGCTAAGATCAAAAACTCAGGCGACAGCAAATGCTGATGAGGATGTGGAGAAATAGGAAAACTGCTCCATTGCTGGTGGGATTGCAGACTGGTACAACCACTCTGGCATTCAGTCTGGTGGTTCCTCAGAAAATTGGACATAGCACTACCTGAGGACCCAGCGATACCACTCCTGGACATATACCCAAAAGTGTTCCAGCATATAACAAGGGCACAAGTACCACTATGTTCATATGGTTGGAAACAACCCAGATGTCTCTCCACAGAGGAATGGATACAGAAAATATGGTACATTAACACAATGGAGTATTACTTAGCTATTAAAAATGATGATTTCATGAAATTCGCAGGCAAACTGAAGGAACTAGAAAGTATCATCCTGAGTGAGGTAACAGTCACAAAAGAATACACATGGCATGCACTCACTGATAAGTGGATATTAGAACTTACACAACTTCCAGGCCATATGAAAGTTAAGATGAAGGACGACAAAAGAAGGGGAAAAATAATCACAGCAGGTAGAGGGTGGGCAGGACTTGAGGGAGGAAGAAAGGAGGGAGAGAGGGAAAAAGGGAGAGCAGGATCATGTGTGGTAAGAGAGGAGAGGGATGTATAGAGCGTCAGAAAATGGAACAGAGGTGTGTAGCAATGGGAGATGGGGAACTGGGGATAGCCATAAGAAAGTCCTAGATGCCAGGAAAGCCAGAGGCTCCCGGGACCCAGTGAGGATGGCATTAGCTGAAATGTCCAACAAAAGGGAGCAAGAACCTGTAGAGATCATAACCAGAGGTTAGTCACGGCCCCCGGTTGTGGGATGGGGCCACCCACCCTTCTCAAAATCTTAACCTAGGATTGACCCTGTCTAAAGGAAATACCAGGACAAAGAGACTGAAGGAAAGGCCATTCAGAGACTGCCCCACCTGGGGATCCATCCCATATGCAGCCACCCAACCCAGACATTACTGCAAATGCCAAGAAGTGCTTGCTAAAGAAGCTGGATATGAATATTTTCTGGAATGTCTTCCAGAACTTGACCAATACAGATGTGGATGCTTGTAGCCAATCATCGGACTGAGCAGGAGGACCCCAATGGAGGAGTTAGAGGAAGGACTGAAGGAGCTGAAGGGGTTTGTAACTCCATAAGAACAACAATATAAACCAATCAGAACCCAGAGCCCCCAGGGACTAAGCTACATGGAAGGACCCTGCATTTGTAGCAGAGGAAGGCTTTGTCAAACATCAAAGGGAGGGTAGGTCCTAAGTCCTGTGAAGACTTGATGCCCCAGTGGAGGGGAATTCTATTGCAATGGGGTGGGAGTGGGTGAGTGGGTGGCTGGAGGGAGGGGTAGAGGAGATGAGATGGAGTGTTTTCAGAGAAGAAACCGGGAAGGGGGAAAACTTTTGAAATGTAAATAAACAAAATAACCCATAATTTTTTTAAAAATTTAATGAATAGTATTTGTCTGCTGATAATGCCGTAGTTCATTGCTCAACAGCAGACAACAAGAATGAGAAATCAGAGTCCTCGATCTCCACAAAGTATCATCTCCACTCTGCTAGTGTACACCATGAACATGAACATACACCATTCATTTTATATTATATGGTATTGCAAGAATAGGCAATATTGCAGTACTAGTTTTAAAGACTAAAATTATTCATGTGTAATATATATATATATATATATATATATATGTAACTGAAACATGAAATGGTCTATTCAATATCCAAAAGTAGTTTACTTTAAAATGAAATATGACACTTTACAGATACAATAAAATAAGAGACAACCAATTCAAACATTCAAACAGTGACTTTAGATTGGCATATAATTATTTTGCACATGTTTATTCAAAAAGTACTTAATGTTCTAAGAAATTTGGTTGTCTTAAAACACGGGGAAAGTAGATAAAATTGAGAGATATGTCAAATTCATCCAAAAACTACAACTGAACGAAACCACATCTTAGAAGATGAATTGGAAGAAATGTTTTCAAAATAAAACCATTTTCTTTAACTCTAAGAATATTGATACATTTTATGTGAAAAAATACCTAAGTGCATAAATTCAATTTTATTTTCTATTACCTCTCTTACTCTTCCCTTGCCAAAACAAACAATTTTTTGAAATTTCTCTGAAATGGATTTGTTGAAGGAAAAAAGTGTGATATAGATTCAATAAAGAAATCTATTAAAGTAGGGTTGTGACTGACAGCTACAGTTAGGAGGACACCTTCTACTAGATAGTTTTTTTATTGTCAACTGGGAGATGAAAAATAGCATTAATTCATCCATGGAAATCTACATCCAAAGCCACATCAAAACTGCTGCACTTAGGAGGCAAAAGTTTTATGTTTCTACAAATAACTCCAGCCAATGAATGAGATTTAGACACTAGGCATAACAGAAAAGCCATATCTGTACTTGCGGAAAAGTATTAACTAGGAAACTCAGATAGGTTTATCCCTAATATCAAACTGAATGATCAAGGAGTTAGAAACTAAATTTTTAATCTTGACAAAAAAGCTGCTTAATTACAGGGTTTCTTTGTCTTTATGAATTATGATATACAAATAGACTTCTCTATTATCTATATTCAGATTGATATATTAGGTGTACATACTAAGAAAACATACATACCATATCATAATATGTATATATATATAAATATTACACATGCATAATTTTATATACATGAATACTTCATTATAAATTTATATGTGTGGTGCGTATAAACATGCACGTGTTCAGGTGAAAAACAGCTAGACAAAAATGCAGTCTATGCATGACCTGGTATTTCACTACAAACATGGCTGCATAAAATCTAGAGATAGCTCAGTGGTGAATATCATCTGTCGCTCCTACAGAGAATCTAAATTCAGTTTTCAGCTCCCATATTAAGTAGTTCTCAATACTCTGAAACTTCAACACTCTTCAGGCACCTATATTCATGGAGCATATCTACACACACACACACACACACACACACAGAGAGAGAGAGAGAGAGAGAGAGAGAGAGGGGGGGGGATGTGAAAAACTAATTTGTTTTTTAAAAAAAAAGCAGACTGCATATGCAATAGTCATGGTCCTCAAAATTTATAACACTTGGAAAATTCCCTATTGCTTAGTATTTTTGCTATATCTTTTCTACGTTTAGTTGTGTTTACATTTAAATACTTACCATTATGTATTAATTCCTGAGAACTAACTGAGGAATCTTGTTATAAGATTTTGTAGGTCAGAAGCAATCAACTGTAAAACACAGCTCAGATGTATTGCAATACACAGTGGCATATATAGCTGTGTAAGCACATTCTCCGATAGTCACACTATTGTGAAATCATCTAAAAAAACACTTCTCAGGACTTACTATCATCATTCAATCATGCAGTACACACACACACACACACACACACACACACACACACACAGAAAGAGAGAGAGAGAGAGAGAGACAGAGACAGAGAGAGAGACAGAGACAGAGAGAGAGACAGAGAGAGAGACAGAGAGAGATTTACATGCATCCACGTGTGAATTCACATAGAAATAGTCCATTTTAATTACGTTACAAGTATTGATGAATAAATTCAAAGGATTGGGAATTGTATAGTCTTGGCTTAACGATTTAATTTGTTAATAATTTTACATAGTTTGGCAAGAGCTTTATAATTGCTTGTGAAAAGTTGGTCATATCAGTGAAGTATGTTATCATGTGTTCTATAATTTTTATTCTTGCACTCGGGTGTGCTCCAGATAGACGGTAGGGAGGAAGATATCAACCCATCTACAAAAGCTTCAGCGTGAAATGCACAGGAATAAAGATGGAGCCGACATTGACAGAAAAAGGCCAACTTATAACTGTCCAAACGTGAGACCCTACCCATGTGCGAGAGCCAGTCAGTCCATGACACTCTTACTGACACTCTGCTGGGCTCGCAGACAGGAGCCTGTCATGGCAGTCTCTTGAGAGGCTTCATTCACCAGTGGATGAAAAACCCACAGCCAAATATAAGGTGGAGCTGGAGGAGTCCTGCAGAAGGGTTGGGGCTATAAATTGAGGGACATGAAGGGGTGAAGGACACCAGAGACTTGCAGAGTAAATTAACTCGGGCCCATTGGGGCTCTCTGTGACTGAACCACCAACCCAGAAGCTTGTCTCACCTATGACTCCTGCACAGTTGTAGCAGATGCACAGCTTTGTCGTCGTGTGGGTCCCCTAACAATTGGAGCAGGGTTGTCTCTGACTCTGTGGCCTGCCATTGGATCCCCTTCCCCTACCTGGACAGCCTGGTTGGGCCTCAGTGGGACAGGATGTGCTTAGTCTGTTACAATTAGAAGTCCCTAGGCAAGGTGGGACCGAAGATGGTACCCAAGAGGAGCTAGTAATGGTAGGAGTGGCTTCTCAGGGTAGGACTGGCAGGAGACAAGAAGGAAGGCTGTGACCAGGATGTGAACTGAGTAAATGAATAAATTATTGAAGAAAAATAAATGCATTTTTTTTTAAAGAAGGAAAAGGAAATGGCTCAAGACAATGAACATTTTTAAGTCACCTACTCATTCTCATGCTGGATGCAATGTAATGTTAAATTTTAGCATCCCAATATTTTCACTGGTCAATGGCACATTTTAAGGCATTTTGTAATAAACATCCAAATGGTTATGAGAGGTTACAAAAAGAAATTAAATATTTTACCTAGGTGTAACTAATTTATTCTTACCACGATCGATGTCCTGCTTCTAAGGTGGAAATACATTCCATTTTACACCCTCACTTCGCTCCCTTCACTATAACCTCCTCACTGTTGGAGGGGAGTGTATTTTTTCCCCTCAGGGCCATTCATGAAGAGGACAGATATGCACTTTTGTCTAGTTAAGGTCTTACGTGGTTGCTATTGTGGCACTTGCTGGTGACTTAAGAGATAATAGGCTTAAAAACAAGACTTTTGATTGCAGTATCCAGATATTTAGTACAAGATGTCTATTTTACAAGTTCAAACAATCCACACCTACATAAAAGAGTAAATGTTTCGAGGGCTCAGAGTAAAGCATTTACAGCAGGAGCGAGTCAGCTCTCTCAGTAAAGGAATAGAGCATAAAATCTGTCTGCTCTGTAGCCTAGACAAACGATTGGATTCCTGTAGCCACTTGAAATAGGCTACGAACTAGGGACACCAACAGAACTTCAATTACAAACACAGAGATATGAAAGATACAGGCTTTCCTCAGGCTGCGAAAATTTTGTTTTCTTTTATTTATGCTGTTGATTTAAAAAAAACAATTTATTAGTTAGTTTCTGGGCATGAGTGCATGAATGTATGTGCACTGCATGTGTGCCTGGTGCCTGTGAAGGCAGGGTGGTTGTTTTATTCCTTGGCAACAAAATTAGGATGGGAATGAATCTTCACGCAGGTGGTGGGAATTGAATCATGGCTGTTGGCAAGATCAACAAGTGCTATTAACCAGTCCACCATCCTTCTCGTCCCTTAAAACTAAGGGCCCTGGAGAACAGAAGATAGACTGGATTCAGTGTTGGGCTGGAGTCAGGCCTTAGACTATAGCTTGCCGAGCATCGGCCTATGCTGTAATAGTAAGACTGAGAGCGTAATACAAATACTGAGAGCATTGCTCATTCTCCTAAGTCAGAACGGCACCTCTCCGGGAGAACTCCAAAATGTAAGGATGCTGGCTTCATTATAAACATTATACAGAAACATCAATAATTCAGTGTGTACTGAAAGCTAAATGGATAACTATGACATATCACATGCGATATATGAAAAGCCACAGTATTCAGAGAAAGCACAGTAATCTCACTCTTATAAAACAATGGAGAATACGGTAAAATACTCAGGAGATGTTAAAGTAAGAGGGCTCACACAATAAGTGTGGACTAAAGTCTTTGAAGAGCCTACCCAGACCCTAAGCCTGGAAGCTCACACGGTGGTGACATCCCCTGATGGTGAGGCCTAGAAAGAATAAAGTAGAAATAGTATGTTAATTACACAGTTAATGACTATGGTGAATATAGGAGTGGAAGACACAGAGACTGACCCGCTTATCCTTAATTTAGGCTGGAATAGTGCAGAGTAAATACACACGGTAACCTTAAGATTTCTGGAAAGATTTACTAGCTTTAAAACTTCAGTATTAGATGTCAAAAATATACCTAGTAACATAAGTATTAACAGAAATGTCAAAAATTAGTACTGTTATAAAGGAAGGGTAAATTTTTTCCTGTACATATGTGACTTCAGCTAGGACCTACATGAAAAAGGTAAGGAACATTAAAGCTTATGTTAATTAAGTAAAGCAATACACTATAGCTTTTAAAGTCAAATATAGGTAACCTTGATTATGTTAATTACTATGTGTTTTGACTTAAATGTGAAGCATGAACTTCTCAAAAAACTTTTCTCAAGCATATGCCATAATTATACAGGCATGTTAACAGATCTAAATATAGAATTGCTTTGTAAAATGTTGGCTGGATCCGTTAAAACAGCTACGATCAAATTAACTCTGGGAGAGGAACGGCACCTGTGCTATCGTGGGTTACATTCCCTCCTCCTGAACACTGCCTTGCACCCCGGAACACAGAATTTGTGCATGTTACCTCACATGAAAAAGAAGTATTTTAGAGATGAGATTTTTACACGGTAAGATTTCCCTGAATTATCTCCTTGAACCCTGAATGCCTTCTTTTGTGTACTTGCATAGGACATCCAGGGGTAGTTTCTGACACACTAAAAGGGAATGTAAAGTGACCTAGCTGCAGATATCCAAGCCAAGATTTATGTGCAGTCACTGAAGTCTATGAGAAGAGTCTTAAATCCCTCTTGGCTTTCCCGGGGAATGCCATAACCTTTATTCTAGCCTTGGGAAACTTCCTTCTTCTACCGGCTTCAGGGATTTTGAGAGAATAATATGTGTTCCCAAGTCCCAAGGTCTGTATAGTTTTTTTTTTTTTGTCTTGTAAAAATCATAGGAAACAAGTATGGTACAGGCAAGTGCTAAGAATGTAGTCTGGCTAGACAGTAAGTAAAGTGCTTTCTGTAAAAATGAAAACTCAACTTTGTAAACACATACAATCTGGACTTGAATATTTTTAAACCTAGGGATGTGGTTGGAGTGGAAAAGGGGACAATGGACAGGTGCTATATCTAGTTAACTCAGTAGCTAGCAACAGTTGTCTGTAGATCCAGTGACATGTCTTTCTCTAAAGTAAAGGGGACAAAGAGACTGCTGAACAAAGGTGCATGTTTGGGTATGTGCTCGTAGCGCATACATTCATGATACAGACAATGAAAGACACAAATGCACACATACACACACACAAAACCACCACCATCACCACCACCACCACCAACAACAACAACAACAAAAATAAACATTAAATATGCAAGGGCTTACTTGAAGGAAAGACGTTCTGTCATCCTTTGTATCTTGGTTTCTTTTGTGGACCGATTCACTTAAAAGAAGCATTCGAAGTAGCTTACTCATTTCCAGAACTAAAATCCGTTTTTTTTACAACTTTTTCTTTCATATAATATGTCCCAACCACAGCCTTCCCTCATCAGCCTCCCCCCACCTGCCCTCTACAGCAGATCCACTGCTCTTCTGTTTGCCTTCATAAAAGAGCAGGCCTCCTGGTGATATCAACCAAACACAGCATCACAAGATGTGATAAGACGAGGTATAAACCCTCATATCGAGGCTGGACAAGGCAACCCAGTAGGATAAAGGTCCCATGAGCAGGCTAAGAAGTTACATACACACCCACACCCACTTCCATAGTTACAATACAACAATGACCCCAAGCTAAACAACAGCAGCATGTATACAGAGGACCCAGGGCACACATTTGCAGGCTCTACTGTTGCTGCTCCAGTCTCTGTGAGCCCCTATGAGCCCTGCTTAGTTGATTCTGTGTGCCAGGTTCTCCTGGTGTCATCATCCTTTCTGGTTTCTACAATCCTTTCTCCCCCTCTTCCGTAGGGTTCCCCAGCTCCATTTAACTCATGACTGCGTATCTCTATATGTGTTACCATTGTCTGCCAGAGGAATCCTCTCTGATGACGATATTCTTTTTTTATTATAACATTTTAAGTATCATAATACACTAAGGCACTATAGTGAAAAATGCTTTTCATTTCGTTTATGGTTTGTTTCATGTAATTTCCATCTCCTTGAGCTTTCCCTAGTATTTCAGATAACTCCATTTTACAATGAGAACAAAAAAAAAAAAGAATTTTTAATAAATCCGAAAAGAATGGTCATGGTTATAGTACATTTCTTTTTATTCTGCAACGCTGGATATTACCCATATCTAGAAAGCTACTCTGAGAAAAATATATCCAACTTCTCTGGCAGGAAAATCTCTACAGTAAAGATAGCCATAAATATGCCTTTCTGAATTCGTTGAAGAAGACAGGACAAGTTGCCTTACCTCAATCAAGATACTGCCAAGGTCCCTTCAATATTGTCATCCCAGTATTATAATGAAGTGAAATTAAGGAAGTTTTCAAGCAATATTTAGGTAAGGGTAAAAGTCAAGGTTTGAACTCATATTTTTAAAATCTTAAATATTTGATCAAGATCATGCTGATCAGAAGTAGTCAAGGCCCTAGGAGAAAAATAAAACTGGCAATCCTCGCTTTACGAAATTTCACATTATGAAGTTTGTTTTAACCCTCTACCTAGCTGTGCTCTGACTAGCTTATGTGTGACTGAGCTTTCAAAGCTATTTTTCAAACAGAAATTCATCCTCTCCCCTATCCTAACTATGGTAAAGTTTTCTTAAAATTACGTGTTAGTTTGAATCTTACTTCTTTTTAAGTGTTTCTAATCATAAATTAGTATAACCATTATCAGTTAGTCTATGGCTTGGTGGAGGGGTTGTACACAGGTATCTATGTGACTGTCTGTGTTCATATTGGTATGGAGGTTGGGGGATCTTTAGATGCTATCTGTTATGTGCCATGAACCTCTTTCTTAATTTTTATATTTTTAAAATAATTATTCACCTGTATGAGTCTTTTGCCTGCATTTTTGTCTGGACATTATATGTGTGCAATGCCAATGGAGAGAAAAAAGAGAGCACTTGATTCCCTGGAACTCATGTTCCAGGCAGTTGAGAGTTATGATGTGGCTGCTTGAAAGAGATCTAGGTGCCCTGGGAGAGCAGCCAGCATTCCTAACTGCTGAGCCACCTCTCCCACCTCTACCCTGGTTTTAGTACATGTTTTTACTGGTTCAGAACTCACTGGGTAAGCTAGGCTGGCTGGTCAGCAATCCTTAGGAACCCATCTGTCTCTGCCCCACCACTGCTATGACTGTACATGGGCTGCACCATACTTGGGTCCTCTACTTGGGTCTTAGGTATCAAACTTGGATCTTCATAATTTTGTAATAAATCATTCACCCACTGAGATATCTCCACATCCCTAGTTAGTTACTTTTGTTAAAAAGTGTATACTGCAAAAGAAATAGATAATGTAAAATTGTGCTTGACACTTCTTTGTCCCTTAATAGATAAAATTCCTATTTACATGAAAACTTCATGCTATGTTCTAATTGTTTGGTGGTTTACAAAATGTTGTCTTAATTATTTGAGAGTTTTATACACTGTATTTCAACCATATTCACCCCAATCTTCCCTTTACTTTTTCCAAATTTATCTTCACTCCTATACTGTCCCCCTACCTTCTTGTCTTTTTTACTATTTAAAGTGTATTAACTAGAGTATATGCTGGCCCCATACTTTTGGGGATGGGGTCACCTACTAAAGGCCAGTTGGTCTACCAGGAGCCAGACTCTAAAAGAACAGAGTCAAACATTGGGCTGTGCTGTAGAATTAATTAATTTCACAATCTTGACATAATTTACATGGAAATCAAGTAAAAGAAAAACCACCTGACATATATGTCTATATTTATCCTGTGTGCTAGTTGTCTACTTTGAGTTCTTAAAGATTTATGTATAAGTAGGGTGATATCATTATTGACAAAAATCATTTCTTATTACAAGGAAAAATATTACAATGGAGAGATTTTTAATAAGGATTTTTGTTGTTGTTATTGTTGTTGGTTTTATTTCAGCAGCTTTAACTAGCTTGTAACTTCCTCTCAGTTGAGAGTTGGTACTATAAAAATCCTGTTGCCAACACTTGCCTGAAGCTAGATACTTAAGTTATCGCACTAAAGATTGATTTAAATTGAGTATAATTATATGCCTAGAATCTAAAAAGTTTTACCCTTATTTAACCGTTCATTTTCAAAACCATAATTACTCACAATAAGTTTAGTTGATGGTCCTGAATTAGTGTCTATTAAAATGAAATCTATATGCTGGTTAATTTAATCTGATTAGTAAAGACTCACATGCATAGCTGCTAACATGGTGAGCAATTTCATGAATTTGAAATGGGATCTCTTATCTTTTACAGTTGCACCATTGTACAGCTTGAATCACATACATTAAAGTGTGGCAAAGGTCTCATATTCACAATGTAGCCTAGCACTAGCACTTTGGAAAAAAAAAACAAATGAGATTCCACTTTTCACCTATTGGTTAGAAAAACGAAGTTCCAAACATTTGAAAATTCAATGTTTGAAAGTACATAAAAATTCATGTGCTTTCATATGTGTGCTGGCAGGTATGGAGAGGGGCAACCGAAGGAAATTAAAAGGTTATTATTTTTTTAATTAGTGAATCAAGTCATTAAGTGGTAGTTTCACTTCAGGCATGAATCAAGCAGATTTTTTTTCTCCTTTAAATGTTCAGAAGAGGGGTTGGGGATTTAGCTCAGTGGTAGAGCGCTTGCCTAGCAAGCACAAGGCCCTGGGTTCGGTCCCCAGCTCCGAAAAAAAGAAAAGGGAAAAAAATGTTCAGAAGTGTGTGAAGGATTAATTGTGTAGTGTGAGCAATCGGTGTTCTTACAGGATCTGTGAAAATGCAGCAGTTTTGATCAATCAGTGTGGAAAACACGAAAGGGAACCCACAAGTAGTCCTATAGTGACCCTCTACAAGAATAAGTTAAAACGAGCGACTTGAATATACCACTTAGAACTATGTGCTCTACAGTGACTTCGTGTGCATTGACACATATATGTATATGTTATTTCAAGTACATCATTTTGAAATAAGTAAATGTATATTTCTCCAACTGGTTTTCACTGGCGATGAAAACCCAAGATTTAGGAAAATACTTAGTTGTTAGAGTTTTTAAACAACTTGTATCTTATTTTTACATGAGAAATCATCACATAAGTAAGGAACAATATTTTCATGTCTATGTTTTGAAAGGCACAACCTTAGATTTAACAGTTAACTTAAAGGCTGCTCCTCTATATCCTTCTGAAGACTACAAAAAGCTTTTCCGTCCTCTGTTATACCAGTTCCCTCAAGATTTTAATAACATAGCAGTGACCTGAATTCCAGGATGAAGATCACAGAAATGTCTGTTTTGTAAATGTACTGGTTCTATAATATACATTTTTCTCATGTATATAATTTTTAGATTAGACTAAGCAAGTTTTTAGTTTGTTTTACTTCTTACTAATTGGATAAATATGTGTGCCTAGAGCAATTCTCATGTTCCTTCCCTTTCCCAGGTTATCTGATCATCTACCATTGATCTCTATCCCCCTGGCTTATTTCTTTTCATTCTGCAAAAGAATATGAAGGGCTGTTGCCAAATAATATTACACCCAGGCACTGACGCCTAGAGACTGGCAGCCTGCCTCATGCTGTAAAAATAAGATTGTATCATTAAATCAGGGCTCTCAGGTATTTGCCAACCTGGGTAATGATGTCTCTCTGGGATACCTGCCCTTTTGGCAGCCTCCCATCCAGGCACGAGTCAGCAATCACAATTAGTGTGAAGTGGAACGAGAGTGCCAAGTCTGCAGAACTGAATGCAGAGAAGCTGCAGGGGAGTCTGAAGAGCAGATCCGTGAGCAGTCACAGTCCTCAAGGCAGAAATGGCTTCATTCTTGAAAGGAAAAAGGGCAATGATAGATTGACTGCCAAACCAGATTCTCTGTATAGGTATGCCTGATAATCCTGTCATTCTTCCAACCATTTCAGAGTGTTCCTGATGTGAGTCTTTCCTTCAAAATAATGTCATATGTGCCTTTCCCCAGATACTCATGAAGAAAGAAATGACACAGAGTTAAAGACTGCGGTTGATGATAACCAGAATAGGGTTTATCTTCCATTACAATGTGCAGGAAAATGTGGACTAAACACAGAGACAGAGAATAAAATGGTGAAAGATATTTGAGTAAATTCTTGTGTTGGATTTATCTATTATTAGGGTCCAAAAATTACTGATGGAAGACCCCAGACTCTAATAGTATGCAAAGGCAAGGAGCATTTATATTGCAGAAATTACCAGCATGCAGGAGTCAATCATTAATCCAAATTGAGGGCTCAGAGGTCCCCTTTTTTAGGCAAGACTAGGGGAATTTTCTAGATGGGCTAGGTAACCTCTAATATGATTGGTCAGGGGCAAAGTAGAGACATTAGTACAATTTTGATAGGTTGCTATGTTACTTTCATTATATTTGATGAGACTTTGGAAACCATCTCAGTTCTGGCCTTGTTATCTCCTCTGGCCAGGTGTCCCAAGAATGGGGTCAGCTCCAGGTTTATCCTGGACCTTCACTGATCAAGGACCCATTGTCAGTGGCTCCTTCTGAGAAGCCCAGTTTGTTTCCGGGGGAACTGACAGATTTTATTCCCAAGGTTTTCACACTTGTCACTGTAGTAAGAGATTAAAGCATGGCTAGAAGGTAGGCATTCCAAATTTCAAGGCATTACATTTTGTTTTGTTTTGTTTTGTTTTGTTTTAAATTGTGAAGATTGTGCTGACAAGAAGCCCTCAAGCTCTGTAATCAGAGTGTATCATGTTCAACTCATGAGTATTTATTTGCCCCGCTGCATAATTTTGACTGTATCTGTATTGGGGATGGTTTATCCACAACTATGACAAAGCTATGATCCTGAGTTATAAGAACATGAAAATTTAGTATAAGAAAGTGGGCAAATTAGTATTGGTTGTTGATAGCTTGTCAGTTATTCTTTCTAACTTGTGATTTGGACCTGTGTGGAGCTTTCAAAAACTCTTATTTTTCTCCTCTACATGTAAGTGTTAATAGATTTATAGCCTTATGAGACACTACCATTTAAAGAGAAGACATGATGCGAAAAAAACACCAAAAAACAAAAAACCAAAAAAATAAATAAAAGGAAACAAACCACAAAACACTGTAGTATCATAGTGTGTTCACATGTCAACTTTCTCTTTGCTAACTCCACATGATCTGGCTAGACTCTCTCTTCAGCCACAATCATTAGCATCTAACAGCCTATTTAGATTAAAACCTCTTGACCATCTCTTCTGAATAACATATCTAGAATGCTGCTCTTCCACTTTGCACAGGCTTTTAGGTTATGGTTAAATTAGTCCTCAATTGAATGTAAATATCCATTGTTTCTTGCCACATAAGAGCCATTATTGAAACCCCTTAAATTTCCAGACACCAAAACCATCAATGAAAAAAAAAACCTACTGTCAAAATGGCTTACAGGTGGACATTCTACTTACTCTCTCAAGCATTTAATTGAATTCCGTGCAATTTCATGTGCATTATAATAGACTTCTTTTACACCATCAGGAAACAAGTTTTAAAACATGTGCCGTGCATTAAACACCGCATAAATATTCAGCAAGGGAAAGAAAAACACTTCTAAAGAAGTATAGTAATTTTACAGTCTCTGATTTCTAATAAATTTTTACAGCAATTCTAAACTGCATTAGCGACTCCTGGTTTATTGTCAGACTTCAGCCCAACATCTCTCAGTAACATGTCAAGTCTTTACCCCAGCAGTTGAACTTTTAGAGTGGTCCTCACTCGCAGAAATCCTGTCAGGTTAAACTGACATTTGTTCCCAAATAACAATACGTGGTGTGATCCTATTCCATTGATGGTGTCATATGTGCCCTTTAACTATGGCTAGATTGTAAATTGCTGGGACGTCTCAATAACCATACATTTCCTAACGAAAAGAGAATGTATTGACCTCCAACATTATGTCTTTCCCTTGAATAAAGTACCTAATCATTTTAGTAATATTTTCTATGATTTATTGTATGCTTTTATGATATGTGTGTAACAATTGTACACCAAAAACATGTACTAGGTATCTTAGTTAGTTATGACTGCAAAAAGATGCCATGACCATGACAACTCTTATAAAGGAAAACATTTAATTGGAGATGGCTTACAGTTTCAGAGGTTTAATCCATTATTTTTCTGGCAAGAAGCATGGTGACCAACAGGTAGACTTGGTGCTGAATAGAGTTGCGAGCTCTACATCTTGACTTTGTGACACACTAGGCATAGCTTGAGCATAGGAGACCTAATTCCCTACCACCACCACCATTGTAACTGAGACACACTTTCTCCCACAAAGCCACATTTAGTGCAACAGGGCCACACCTCCTAATAGTGTCACTCCTTATGGGCCAATTATTCAAACACAGGAGTCTATGAGGGTCTTTCCTATTCAAACCATAATAGATGACTTAAGATTATACATGCTTAATTATGAACTTTCAGCAACTATTTGTTTTTTTAATTTGCAGAGTGATGAAAGTGCCCCACTAAAGAAATCATTTTCTACTTTAGGTATTCAAGATTTTATTTAGAGAAAATGTTCTAGATTCCCTTTAGTATTTTTTTTCAGTTTGTAAGCATGAGAAAAAATGCACATAGAATTGACAAGCTACAATGACATTGTGTTGCAAAAAAGGGAAGCAGTATAAAACTTGAAATAATCCCACCATTCTTTATATGATACACCATTTTTCCAAAATAGAAAACATTGATTGTCTCCAGATAGGAGGTAATATGGCCCTGTACCTTCATACATGAATTAAGAACATTATATTCCTTTAAGATAAATTGTGTGTATACTACAATTGAAGAAAAGTGTTTATATTAATACAGGAATAATTTCTGGCATAATTTGCTTTATTTTCAAATACCAAAGATTTTAGTGTTAAACATCAGTTTTAAATATACTTTAATATAGATGAATTCCAAAAATGTCTTATATACATAGTTCCCCCAAATTAAACACCACTAATTAAAATTTGGATGTATGCCTAAAGTTGGCTAAGTGGGGACATAATCTTACTTTATTATGTTACAGAGCTGATTCCCTACACTAATATAAAGTTCAAATTCAGTTTTCTACAGAATTCCTATATACAAAGGCAATGTCTTTTTCCCAGATTTTTACCTCTACATAGTCTAGAATTGTGTTTTATTAAGATCTAACACAGTTTCTTCTTGAGATGATCAAGCTACAAAAGGAAAATAAAGTGAATATTTTATTTTATTTGTCCAAATGAAATTTTACTTAACTGAAATAAAGCTTAAGGTTTCTTTTCTGCAGTACTATACTTTTTCTCATTTATATATTTGAATATCTGCTTAAATTTAAAGAGAGCTCATCTAGATAAATTCTTAGTTTCTTAATAGAAGTGACATTCTATTTAAATCTATGTGATGAAAATGTAAGTGAGTCATTGCTTTTTATTCTCCTAAAACAGACTTTCGAGCACTTTAAACTACTTACATTAATCTCAACTAAAAAGATGGTAAAGTGATATATCAGAAAACCAATGAAACTCCAGATTAATGTTACTGTATTAAAATCCTATTTACATAAAATTAACATAAATATGAGTTGGTATGCCATATGCTACAGCATCTGCTCCTCACTGTATTAATAACAAGGCTGTCCCCTATAGGGATTTTAAAATTAATACATATTTAATTGTACATATATATGAATATATAAAACCTTGACATTGTAATTTATATGAAATTTTGTCAGTTGCAAATAGGTTTGCTCATACCTGGATGAAACTTTCATTATCTGGACAGCCTCCCATCAGTAGCACTTATAGCTATAACTCCCTCTTCTTTAGAACACTGTGTGCTTAGTTTTGAGTTAAAATATCTTTATTTCACATAACTACTCTCCTTGTTTTGTACAGTCTTTCCAACACCAACCTAAGAGGTACAGAAAAGGGAACCAACTAGAATCAACTAATCAGGAGGGGACAGGTCTTGAAATTTTGATAATCTGTATTTTCTGGTATTGTTTTGTTTGGTTGGTTGGTTTTGTTTGCCCAAATATTTATGTTCACTTAACAAATGTTCCAGATGTTCCTCCCAAGTTATATGATGACTAAAAGAATATGAATTTCAATAGGCATGATGGTGTATGCCTTTAATTCCACCACATGGGATGCAAAGACAGGCATATCTCTGTGTGTTCAAGGTCAGACTGGTCTACAAAAAACATTCCAGAACAGCCAGGGCATTGTTACACAAAGAAATTGTTTCTCAGGAAACAAACAAACAAACAATAACAGCAACAAAAAGAATTTGATTTTCTTATCTCCAGCTTTCAAGTGTAAGAAACAAACACTCTTTAATTAATTTTGTAATTGATATCAGGAACATCAAATGCATAAAGCAGATGTTTACACCATTGGTTAATTGATATCCAACATTGTTTGAATTATATTTTTAATTTCAATCGCTTATGACATTCTATAGCTACTGTTCATGTCCATTTATATGAGTATATAACTAATGTAGTTGTCCCACGCTTTAGATTCACTGAAATAGAGTTTCTGAACATTCATCTTCAATATACACTCAACTATTACATTACCTACATTCCATATATGATTATACAAATAAGGGGGACAATTAGTAAGTAGACTGAAAGGACAATTAATGTTTGACCTTTATAAAACTGCCTTTTTATTGTTTATGTGTTTGTAAGCATGTGTGCATGTGTGTATATACATACACATGGGTGTAGGCATATGTGGATTATAGATGAGGGCTTTGAAACTCTTAGATAGGGAAATACAGCTGACTGTGACTTCCAGACATAGAAACTGGGGGACAGAATCCAGATCCTCTGGAAGAGCAGTCAGAAAGTTACAAAGTTAACAAGCTTTGAACTACTGAGCCATTTCTCTTGTCCAGAAAAATCTCTGAATTTGAAGAATAACAAATTATTTTAATAATACCAGGTAGATAGATAGATAGATAGATAGATAGATAGATAGATAGATAGAGACAGATAGATAGATAGATAGATAGATAGATAGATAGATAGATAGATAGAGAGATAGAGAGATAGATAGAGAGATAGATAGAGAGATATGGATATAGATGTAGATATAGATCACTCTATGTATCAATAGGAATAAAAATTAATACAGATATATGATTTTGAAGTTCCAGCCAGACTTTTCATTCATAAACTAGGTGACTGAGGAATCACATTTTAGATACTCTTTGGAGTCAGTTCCCCTATAATTATATGACATCAGGCAACTTTGGTCGGATAATGCATACATGCACATTTTCTAAATTTTGTAATTGGAAGAGAAAACAAGATCAGGATATCTCTGATGATTTTTTTCTAGAAACAACATAGAAGTGATAAGTGGGCAATATAACTGCTTAGAGAGTCAGAACAATGATATTATCAATAGCTATCAGAAAGCAGGGCTAGGAGATTTTATAGGATCTCATCCTTGCACAAAGACATACAAGTAATTAATAGCTATGATAGAAGGAGAGTTAGCTTCTCCCAAGGTTGAGCTCCCTAAATGACTACCTAATATAAAGTCACTGGACTTGAAACCATATATACACACAAAACACATTGATGGACTCAAAATAGTGTTGTATTTATATATTTATTTACTCATATATGTGTGCATGTATATGTATGTATGTGTGTATGTGCAGCACATGACAATAATAACAAAGGGGCCATTGAATTCATAGGGAGTGAATGTAGACCACAGAAAATATTGGAGGAAAGAGACATAGGAGAGCCCAAAGAGAAACATTGGACAATTTGGATATAAGAGAGGGAACTTTGAAGTGATTATATTTTAATTTAAAAATCTTTAAGAATAAAATTCATAGTCATAAAATTCTGCATTTTTAGAGATGCTTTGGAATCTGTCATGAGAGTTAGATTAAGGACAATGATGACAGTGAAAAGTAAATATGCAAAATCCTTGCAGTCCCTCCTTCAGATACTCAGAGAGCATTTGGCTTCCACTATTATTTCTGCATATATACAGCGGCTATCTCTAAAAATGCATAACATTTACATCACAGCATCTTACAACCTTTTCGCAAAGTATTTTTACACTTTTGCTCGGTTTTGGTACATGGATATTTATGTGTGTAAGTGTACAAGTTTGTGTTGAAGACTACAGCACATTTTTCATTTGCTTTGAGAAGCCAAAGGATAACATCAGTTGTTATTCTTCAGGTGTTATCTACCTCTATTTTCAGATAAAGTCCTAATTAGCATTAACCATCAACTTGACAGTGCCTAAAACCACTATAATCATCATCGTCATCGTCATCGTCATCGTCATCATCATCATCATCATCATCGTCGTCGTCGTCATTGTCGTCATCATCACCATCATCATCTCAGTTCATAAATTCTCTTTATTAGGTTGCATTGTGGTCATGCCTATGAGGGACTGTCTTGATTATTAATTGACAGAAGAGGACAGCCCAATGGAGATGATACAAGTTCCTGGGTGTGAGTCCTAAAGGTGTATGAGAAAGCGAGCTGAGCATGAACCTCAAAGAGCCAGCAAACAGCATTCTTCCATGACTTCTGATTTTTCTCTTTTTTTATTGGATATTTTTTAATTACATTTCAAATGTTATTCCCTTTCCCGGTTTCCCGGTCATAAGACCCTATCCCATCCTCCTCCCCACTCCCAACATTCCACTACAATGGGGATACAACCTTGGCAGGACCAAGGGCTTCTCCTTCCATTGCCCAACAAGATCATCCTCTGCTACATAATCCTTGTTTCTCTCTTAAATTTGTGTCCTGAATTCCCTCAACAATGAATCTTAAAATGAAATGAACTCTTCATTCTCTAACCTACTTTTGATCACGTATTTGATCACAGCAATAGAGAGAAAACTGAGACAGATGAGATCCTCCCTTAGAACGTTTTGTGGCTCTCCAAATACAGTAGACTGGCTGCAGAGTGAATTCCAGGGATCTGTATGGTTTTGATTCTCCAACAATGGGAACTTTCTATAAACTAACCTCATGCTTGCACTGCAAATCACTTTACTGAATAATGTATCTCTACTATTCAATATACATGGATTAAAATGATGATGATGGCGACAACGATGACGACGATGTTCAATATATTATTTTTTACTGGAGTGATAGTCCAATGGTTGTTAAGCTGAAGGGCTTTCACACAAGATAGCACCAGGAGCAATCTACCAGACATTTAAGCTTTACTTCACAGTGAGTTACAAACAAAATACCTGGTACAGTCAAATATGAAGCTAAAAGATTTGTTTCGGCTTAGAGATTTAAAGGATCCAGTCTATAATTAATTAGTCAAGCTGCCTTGGTTATATGTCAAGGAAGTTCATTAAACAGGGGGCATATGACACCGCAAAGTAATTATTCAGGATAAGGAGAGTATGAAACAGCTGATGAGTCTCGATCTCTACTCCTGGCATCTCACATGTAGCCCAAAGCTTTCCCATGTAAAGGTTCCAAGTATCCCAGATATGTTTCATCAAGAAAACTCTTTCCATACATGAATTTTGAAGAATATTCAAAATTCAAATTATACAAAGTACCTAGTTTATCAGAGGTCAAGAGATTTGAAGTCTTTAAATTTTAAAAATAAACAAGAGATGCTTACATAGCAAAAATATATAATTATTTATAGGTAACTATTCTTGATAGTGTTTAACTTTATGCCAGTTTTCATGTATTGTATCACCATATTTCATTAATTATAATTTCTTTAATTTAGTTATAGTTTCCTTTTCTTTTATTTTGAAATAGTCTTAAATAAATGTTTTTTCCTATGTAATATTGAGTGAAAATGAAAATCAACACTACTGATGATCACAGTTGTGAATATTTCATATGAATTTTATGTTTTGTCAAAATAAGACAATAAATGCAACTCAGGCATCCAGGAAAAAAAAGATTTCATTTTTGGGAATCCTACTTAATTCTTTCTTTCTTTTGGACAATTCATTTTCACCATTAGCGAAAACACCTTCATTGGCCTCTATGTTGTCACTATATTCTGGTAGTTGATATTATCAGAAAATTATTTCTAGATTTATAAGAATACTGGGAATTATAATTACTATTGCATTTTGGTCTGCAAAATTTGATGATAGTTTAGGTTCTTATTATGGAAACACTACTTGTTTAGAATGTCATGTATACATGATCTGTTTATAAAGTTTATTTTTAAATTTGTTATATTGGGTCAGTGGCTTGAATCAGCATGTGCAGGCTATGCAAACTTGCCTTCTCTCTCTCTCTCTCTCTCTCTCTCTCTCTCTCTCTCTCTCTCTCTCTCTCTCACACACACACACACACACACATTTTAAGAATAATTGTTAACAATTGGTCTTTTTAATTTCAGATAGAAAGTTTAAAAGTACATATCAAAAGACAAGATTCCCAAAGTTCTCAAAAGGCAAGTTTAAATGCAGGATAAAAATTAATAAAATAAATATTACTAGCAAAACTAGATTACACAGACAGTACAATGTTTTCAAAAAGGTACAGCTGTGATTTGCTCTACAAAATAATATTAATGCTAATTTCTGTATAGTTTTATTATATTTATATCTCATCTAAAGAAAAATATACATATTTGAATCATGTTTTATAGAACTTTAATCATGTAATATTCTATGACTGAAGCATGAAAGAAATGCATTTAGAACACGAGAAAAGAACAATATAGATGTTCTGTATAATAGCAAAAAAAGTTTTATAGAATGCACAATTTGATCCAAAATGTTATATGATCAAATTTTTTAAAGTAATTAAAAAAAACTGTTGGCTTTGCTTGGCTTTCCAGCCTTAAGGTAAAACTAACCTTTTCTTGACAGTAATGTTAAAGAGGTTATATATATATATATATATATATATATATATATATATATACATATATATACATATATATATTCACATATACATATATATATACATATACATATATACATATGCATATATACATATATATTTATATATATTTGAGATGACATTAAAAAACTCATGATTTTTTAAAAATTTCAGATAAGTTACATTAGTATCAAGGTAGTACAATTTCACTAAATTTCTGGGGAAAAATAATCCCAAAAGCCAAGATCAAATGAAATATAGTAATATTTTAAAATTTTGTAATACTAGCAAAATCTTCAGTGCTAAACAGAATTCACCTGAAGTTTTAAATACATGTTTCAATTGTTAAGAGTTTACTTTTAAAATGTTTTCCTTGGGAGCACAGCTTAATTAAAGAAATATGGAATTGTTTCATAAAATAAAGACAATACTGAAACAAAGCAAAATACTATCTGGGCTGCAGTACTAACCTTAGCCCTTTTATATAAGTAGGTCTAAAGAAATTACTATCAGTATTGATCAGGGAAAGAAGATTTTAATGACAGAAAGCAAGGTTGCATTTAAAATTATTTTGTCCAACTACAATTTATTGGTTATACATTTTACTTACAGGAGGCAAAGGTTATTCCCAATGCATTGCAAACCATTCATGTCTTATTCCCACTGTCCAAGGACCACATGAGCCCAGGATGCTGGTGACTGCTGCCCGATAAACAGACTTTGTTTCAAATATTTTTTCCTTTTGTGACTTTTTAATACAGTAGTAAGTAGATTTTGTAATTCCTTAGAGTGAATTTTCAAAGACGACAGCTTCATGTCCCAGTGTCAAGAGGATGAAGCCATCAGAAGGGAAAGAAATTAAGAGATGGTAGCCTCATATTCCATCAGCTTAATTTATCGAGCAATGAATACACATTTATGCTACATATGCTTAGTTTCCAAAGTGTTTTAGTTACCCACTGGTAGAGCATCAATTCCTTGTACTCCAAAGGCATAGAAGACATGAATTCAACTTCAATTTCTTTTGTAAATTCTAATAGCTCATGAATTTTTTTTTCGAATTTGTTCTCCTGTCACACATGACATCCTGACTGCATCTTCCCCTTCCTCAACTACATCCAGCATACCCCAGTTCCTCATCCCCAAGTTGACTGCTCCTCAGTTTTCCTTCAGAAAAGAGCTGGTCAACCAGGGACATGAATATGACCAACACATTATAACAAGACTACAGACAAATACGCATCTTGAAGCTGGACAAGGCAGCCTAGTGAAGGAAAAGGGTCCCAGAAGCAGAAATATCAGTCAGAGATAGTTCCTCTCTCGCTGTTAGTGGCACGACAAAAACTCCAAGCGAAACATCCACAGCTCCTTACTGCACCTCCATGCAGCTCCTTCACCTCAGGGCTTCAGTCTGTGAACTCCTTATGTGTTCTGCCTTGCAACTGAACCTGAGAATATGGTTTGGGTTATCATTTTATTCAAATAAGTTTATTAAATATACCTTGCACGATTATACTGAACCAAATATCTCTTTCCAGAGTTCTACTCTACGGGACTGGTGACATGATTCAGTGGTCATATACCTTCCTGTTTTGTGAGAACCACAAAGTTTCATCTCTCCCTGCCCATAAAGACTTTAAAAAACCCTTCCAGACATAACCAGGAGAGGAACTAGAACCTCATGGATAAATTTTCCAGTTTCCCTGACCTGGTTGTCTTGGCTCTGCTGCAAGGCAGTCTCTTACATAGGGAGCTCAGGAGAGAGCAAAATCACTCACCTCATCAACCAGAAGCAGAGAGCATAAAATAGCCAGAGAGTCTCAAAATCTGCTTTTAGGGCAAATATTTTTCAAACATATTCCATGGTAGCCTTACTCTCCAGGGGACTTCTCTTCTTCCAATCTTATAAACCCTTCATCAGGTCACCTGATACTAATCTTTCACTATTACTTGGGGCCTGCATTGGTTACTTTCCTTGTTGATGTCATAAAACATCTGTGGTGGTTTGAATATTCTTGACCCAGGGAGTGGCAGTATTTGGAGGTGTGGCATTGCTGGAGTGGGTGTGGCCTTGTTGGAGGAAATGCGTCACTGTGGGTGTGGCTTTAAGGAACTTGTCCTAGCTAATTGGAAGACAATCGTCTCCAGACAGCCTTCAGATGAAGATGTACACCTCTCAGCTCCTCCTACTCCATGCCTGCCTGAATATTGCTTTGCTCTCACCTCGATGATAATGGACTGAACCGTTAAACCTTTAAGCTAGCCCCAATTAAATGGTGTCCTCTTAATAGTTGCCTTGGTCATGGTGTCTAGTCACAGCAGTAAAACCATAACTAGGACAATACCTGATTAAAAGAAGAAAACTATTGAAAGCTTTGTTTTATTTTACATCACCAGTTGAGACGCTCATGGTAAGTGAGGCATAACTGCAAAAATCTCTGTGTGAGAAGGAGAGTGAGGCACTTGGTCATTCAGCATCACAGGAATAAGACAATGAGAAAAGCTCATATTCCTTTTGCTTTGACTTGCTTTCTCCATATGGGTCGATCTGAGATGCCAGCCTTCGGAATAGCACTGTCTACATTCAAGTTGAATCTTCTCTCTCTCTGGAAATGTGCTTCTAGACAACCAGGGATGTATTCTGCAGGTAAGTATAAACCCTGCCAAGCTGACAGTGAAGACTAATTATCACGAAATGTTTAGTAATATGGATTTGTTAATTCATTTTTTCTTCTTAAATCGCATCATTTCTAAAGCAGTGCATTTTTTTTCTTTGTTGCTTGGAACTGAGCAAATCATCATAGTTCACATTCAGTACTTTCTCTAGTGAAGTTCTTTCAATTACCTAAAAGTCTACTATGTAACAACCGCTAGTGATTTGAAATTAAACTCCCACTTGACAAATGGGTTTACATCCATATCTGGAACTCACTAGAACTGAATGAGAGGATGGGGACACACACTTGACGATCCTGAGAAAAGCTGAACTATTTCTGCAATATGTATATTACTATGACTGTCTTTTCTAAGAACATGTTTAATTACAAGTTTGTCCAACTATTTCTCAGATTACAGACGATGATTAGACTGTTATCAGCATGAAATTGGAAAATATTGGTAGGCAAATGCATTTTAGATTAATATTGTATTTTCAATAGACATCACAGAAAAGCACTCAATATAGATTATATGTTAAATAATTATGATACAAGTATATTTTAAACCTATTCTACTTAAGTTTATATGTATAAGGAATGTGATGTCCCAGGGGAGGGAAATTCCAGGGGTGAGGTACCACCCTGTCAGAAGAGAAAGGAAAGGGGTGTGAGGGGAAAGACTGTGTGAGAGGACTTATAATGTGGACAGCAATTGGGATATAAAAATCAAAAATAAATAAATAAATCATCTGGGTAGATTTTATTCTGTCACCTACAACTTCTGCAAATGATATTTGAGAAGCTATTATTATTATGATAATGTCTATTAAGCAGTTTAGATAGATTTTCAATGTTATCATTAACTATGCAAAGGTTATGGCACTTATAATAAACACCATAAATGATATATTTGATAACAAGCATGCCATAGAACAGTTTACACTGGCTCTGTAAAGTATTGCACATTTGAAATTATAAGAGACATGGAATTTATCCAATTACTTAACTGACGAAGGATAGAAAAAGAGATCCAATAAAAGTCACACCATCTCGTACTGACAGGCTTACCTTCAAATCTAAGAGGTTACACAGTGTTTAGAAAAGTATAACTGATCAATTTAGTGTATTTCCAATGAGCATATGCTTCTGCAAAAGTGGTTTCTAAGGCCCCAGAGAGTGGGAAGGTCTGGGGGTGTTGGGAGGTGGGGACATTTTCTTGGAAATGGGTGAGGAGGAATGGGGTGAGGAACAGTCAGAAGGCAGACCTGGAAGGGGATAACAACTGGACTGTAAAAAATTAAATTAATAATGATAATAATAACAATGATAATAATAATAATAATAATAATAATAAATGATGTGTAAAACATTACATTCATTTTCCTTGATTTATTAGTTAGGAATCCAAATGCTTTCCAATAGCACAAGATACAGGGATGTGCATATTTTAATTGGGTCTGTATTTACTGAAGTCCGCATATTTTCAGGGCTCTTGAGTATTGTAAGTGAAGAAATTCTTTCACTTCTATCGTGGCCTGCCACAATCATGAGCATCTGTTAAAGGTTTCATGGGAGCTTGAACCAGGCTTTCAAAATGTGCGGCTTTCGTCTGCGGTGCTTTGATTTTGCATTTTGGTAATTAGCTTGGTTTGCTTCATGCCATGTCATATTGCTGTTCACATTGGTAATAATACCTCTCACCTCTCACTACTAAAACGTGTTAATTTGGAATTTCCAATTTACGTGGCACTGACCCTTTATTTAAATGTGATCTGAATGTAATTAATATAAACATAATTTAACAAACCATATGCTCACTCATCTGTTACTTATTGTATTAATACTTCCCCTAAAGAACTATAAAATTAAAATATAGCAGACATATGTATCTTAATATCGGTAGATAGCATATATTCTTGACTCATTTATGAGGTAGAACAATGAAATACAAATAAATAATTTTAAATTATTCTGTGTTCTAAAGAACACAACATTATTACACAGAGAAGACTAAAATATGGCTTTAAAAAACATGGTATATTAAAACACTGTTCTGGGGTTGGGGATTTAGCTCAGTGGTAGAGCGCTTGCCTAGCAAGCACAAGGCCCTGGGTTCGGTCCCCAGCTCCGGAAAAAAAAAAAGTGTTCTAATAACTATATTATGTTTAAAAAGCCATTATCGTAAAGGTAATTTGTATGCTTAAAATAAAAAACATTATTGTTAGATAATTGTCAAAAGTCCATGTCTTTTCTTCAACTGTCCATTCTGCTCTTTCTAAACAGAAGATCAGAATGGTACAGCATTGGCAGCACTCACTCCTCAGCCTCAGCGAGCAGAAGTCTTCCCACCACTGTCCATGCTCTTGCTTAGGCGTCTGAGTTCACTATAATCTACCAGCTGGGAAAGCAGGAAAATAAAAGCCTGGTTTTTACAGGACTGTCTGCAGAGCCAACTTTAATTTAGACTTTCCAATTTGACTTTCAGATGACTGAAGGATGACTCTAGACTCAATGATCTGTTCTGGAGATTAATTAGCACTTAATTTACTATTATTACACCACTTATGTACCAGATGGCCTCAATATATTTTATGTTTAGCTTCTAGATATTCTTCTGCTTATTCTTTGGTGCTCCAGTTTTTTTTTTTTTCTGATGAACTTAAAACCACCAGCAATTTCTTCCAATGGCTCTTGCCTGAACCTAAATATTATTCTTTAATTTTATTTAAGCGATACGTATTAGTAAGGCAATGGGTTTGATGATAGTTGACCCTTAGGAAACAAAATAAAACATGCAAAACTTCACATGACAATTTAAATGTTTATTTTTTTTATTAAGAACACTTCTAGACACTGACTCTTTAATGCATTAATCCAAATGAATTTCTTTAGTAGGTATTTTGATTCAAAAGGTATTACATAGTGTAAGATTGGGGTATTAAAGACCCCCGTACTTCATTTTACTCCTCAGTAACAGGTTATTAATGTATATATCATAGTAGTTGGTCAGGAAAAGAAATGGATAAGTTGTATATTCTCTGATAGCCACCACAATACACACCCAACCTGGGATTTCCTCTATCATTTTGAGATTTGGAAACTGTCAATTTAGTTTCTGAACATTTCTGTTTGTTTTAAAAATCATCGAATGAAAAAAAATCATCGAATGATAAATGTAAGTAGGCTTGATAAAGTTAGTAAAATGCACTGCAGGCTCATGTACTGAGTGTGGGTCGTGTTCTGCCAGAGCCTTACAAATACAGAGGCAGATGCTCGCAGCCAACCATTGAACTGAGAACAGGGTCCCCATTGCAGGAGTTAGAGAAAGGACTGAAAAAGCTGAAGGGGTTTGCAACCCCTTAAGAAGAACATGATATCAACCAACCAGACCATCCCCCCAGAGCTCCCAGGGACTAAACCACCATTGCAAGAGTACACAGGGAGGGACCTATGGCTCTATCTGATATATAGCAAAGGAAGACCTTGTTGGGCATCAGTGGCGGGAGAGGCCCTTGGTCCTGTGAAGGCTTGATGCCCCAGTGCAGCGGAATGTCAAGGCGGAGAGGTGGGAGGAAGGGGGTAAGTGGGTGAGGGAACAACTTTATAGAAGTAGGGGGAAGAGGGATGTGGGGTGGGATAGCGGGTTTCTGGAAGGGAAACTGGGACATGGGATAAAATTTGAGATGTAAATAAAAATGTGATTAAAAAAAAGAAGAACCCGTATTCATTTTGATGGCCTAAAGTCCAATATGCACAATAAATGGTGCTGACAAATTAAAAAAACAACAACAACAAAAAACATACACACACACACACACACACACACACACACACACACACACACACACACACTCAATTGCATTTATCTCTAACACCAGAACCAAGGGAAAGCAGGTGATGGAAGCCTGGGGATTTCCTGCCAAAGAGCCTAACATGAAATATGGTTCTCCAAGTTCAGTGAGAAACTGAGGCAATACTTGATATCAATCTCAGAACTACACATGTCCACCAAAGTGTGCATATGCATAACCAAGTGCACATGTGTGGATATACAAACATAAATCCTACACACAAATTTAAGTAACTCATTTTAAATGACAGTTTATGGTATTAATAATATTTTATCATAGATTCCTATTTTCTTTAATGTGTCCATATGACATAGCATTTACACGAAAAATAATTTTAATTCATGTAAAATATCCCTACTGGGCAGAGAAAAGATGAATCAGAGTTAAGAGCACTTGCTGGTCTTCCAGAGTACTAGTGCACCCACACAGCAACTCACAAACCCCTGTAACTCCCACTTTAGGGCATTTGTCACACTGCTCTGGTGAACACATGTTCTAACTAGGTATGAGCATTATACACAAGCATACAAGCAAGCAAGGCATCCATGATCATAGAATACTTTTCAAGCATAAAAAGAATGAAAAGGATACTATAAGGCCATAAAATAGAAAAATATAGGTAGATTTCATATCACACATTTACAATCCATTCAAATGCAAATAAAGACAAATTGTTCTGTAAAATAAGAAAACTATATCATTAAGAAAGCACAAACCCAACTATCAGTGACCCTGTTACTCGGGGAGAAAAATGAGATCATGATATGGGACAGGCAAAAATTACAGGTTTCTGCCTGGTGCTTTTTAAAGTTAAAAATTGGGTTCCGTTATTTTTTCAGAGGTAGATAAATGCACAATGTTTCCGTGCATTAGTTCTCCTGGAGAACCTATTGTTTTTGCAATACCGCACAAGAATTCCCATTCACAATCATTCCAAGTTGTCCTCTTACAATTTTATTGTATTATTTTTACTAATCATTTTATTCATTTACATTTCAAAGGATATTCCCCTTCCCAGTTACCCCTCCACAAATCCCAGTCCCATCCCTCCTCTCCGCCACCTACTTGCCTCTATGACAGTGCTCCTCCACTCACCCAATCACTCCCGACTCACTACTCTAGTATCCCCCTACACTGGGGCATCAAGTCACCACAGGACCAAGGACATCCCCTCCCATTGATGTCAGATAAGGCCATCCTCTGCTATATATGTATCTGGAGCCATGGCTCCCTCCATATATACTCTTCGGATGGTGGTTTAGTCCCTAGAAACTCTGGGTGGTCCAGTTAGCTAATATTGTTCTTCCTGTGGGGGTTGCAATACCCTTCAGCTCCTTCAGTCCTTCCCCTAGCTCTTCCATTAAAGTCCCAGACTTAGTCCAATGTATCTCTATTGGTAAGGTTGTATCTGCATCTCTACTGGTAAGGTTCTGGTAGAACCTCTCAGAACATCTATACCAGGCTCCTGTCATCAAGAGCTTCTTGGTATCAGTAATACTGTGGGGGGTTAATGTCTGCACATGAGATGGATCCATAGGTGAGGTAGTCTCTGGTTTGCATTTCCTTCATTCTCTGTTCCATTTTTTTGTCCCTGTCTTTACTTCAGACAGGATCATTTCTGTTTTAAAAATTTGAGTTGCTTGGGTGGCCCTATCCCTCAACTGGTGGCCCAGTCTATCTACTGGAGGTGGACTCTACAGGTTGTATCTCCCCTTTGTTGGGTATTTCGGCTAAAGTCATCCCTCCGGCCTCCGCACTAACACTTGCATGAATGCTTACCTGAACACAGGTATGTATTCCCTAACACAAATCATATGAACATACGTACATGCATGTATACATACATACATACATACATACATACATACATACATACATATATAAAGATAGGGGAGAGAGAATTCACGTTAAAATACTGAATTAGCATTTGTCTATCAATGGAGGAATAAAGAAAATATATAATAAATGCATACTATTATTAAAAAGTAAAAATGGAGTAAAAGAGAAAACCATAATATGTATAACAACAAAAATTCGGAGGACATTATATTAAAGTAAATAAGTCAGGCATAGAAATATGAACAGCATATGGCATTTTTAAATGTTTAATTTACATAGTAACCAAGTATTCTTGTTTGAATAGAGACTTAGAAAATATCACATGGTGAGCCACGAATGTGTATAATTTCTACTGTAGCACAGGCTACATACAAATGTACATTGTTCCTTTCACCTTTCCTTCTAAATAATATGAGCAATTGACTACACTCTTCTCAATTCAACTGAACAAGACACCATGATCTCTCTCACTGCAGAGATCACGTGAGTTGTCTTGTTGGCTTTTTGGTATCACCTTTAAGCATCTGCACTGTATGATAAAAAGAATATTGAGTGACACAGAAAGTTTATCCATCTCCAAAGGCTTCCTATTTTCAGGTGCTTCTTTCTAGCCCCATGGATTCTCCTTTCCCAACCCAGTTCCGTTCTGCCTACTATCTCCCACTTCTCTTGGCATCTTCCCATTTAACAGTGTCTCCTTTCCCACCTCTCATCCCCTACTCCTTTAGGACAGTATTTCTTATTCATGGTTTCTATACTTGTTAATAATCATCTAGATAAACTGCTTTGACCTCAAATATCCTTAAAGCTTGTTTTCTTGACTTCAAGTTTATATCCAAAAATGATATCTTCCAGTATGAGCTACAGAGTCTGTCTTAACAATAATTTCCTACAAGATATATCAATGTTTATTTTGAATTTCCTCCAGTACAACTTCCTATTTCATAACAAATTGTAGAATTTTATTTTCCCATTGTCTTTCTCTACACTAGAATGCACAATATGCTTTATCATTACCATAACTCAAAGCTGACAGCAATGTGTGATACACGTATGTGTTGGACAAAAGTTTGGTGAATGAAAAGACAGTAGTGATTTCTTGCCATCTACCTACAAATACATTTAGTGCATGACTCAAATAGAGTGTAAGTATTAATTTAAATAACACAACCATAGTGTTTAATGTATGTTTTGACATTTCCAATTAATTTTCAACATTGCTTTTTTTTTATAAATAAGCAGCATCTTAAAACATAATGGTATGCACTCATTGATAAGTGGATATTAGCCCAAATGCTCAAATTACCCTAGATGCACAGAACACATGAAACTCAAGAAGGATGACCAAAATGCAGATGCTTCACTCCTTTAAAAGGGGAACAAGAATACCATTGGGAGGGAATAGGGAGGCAAAGTTTAGAACAGAGGCTGAAGGAACACCCATGCGGAGCCTGCCCCACATGTGGCCCATACATATACAGCCACCAAACTAGGTAAGAAGAATGAAGCAAAGAAGTGCAGTCTGTCAGGAACCAGATGTAGATCTCTCCTGAGAGACACAGTCAAAATATGGCAAATACATAGGCGAATGCCAGCAGCAAACCACTGAACTGAGAATGGGACCCCCGTTGAAGGAATCAGAGAAAGGACTGGAAGAGCTTGAAGGGGCTCGAGACCCCCATATGAACAACAATGCCAACCAACCAGAGCTTCCAGGGACTAAGCCACTACCCAAAGACTATACATGGACTGACTCTGGGCTCCAATTGCATAGGTAGCAATGAATAGCCTAGTAACGGCACAAGTGGAAGGGGAACCCCTTGGTCCTGCCAAGGCTGGAACCCCAGTAAACAGGTTTCTTGGGGGGAGGGCAGTAATGACGGGAGGTTTGGGAGGGGAACACCCATATAGAAGGGGAGGGGGAGGGGCTATGGGGATGTTGGCCTGGAAACAGGGAAAGGGAATAACATTTGAAATGTACATAAGAAATACCCAATTTAATAAAGATGGAGAAAAACAATGTTAAATTCTGAAGTCAACTAAAGTCAATATATCAGGAGGCAATTATTGTCCATATCTCTGTTCTCAAGAAGAAACTACATGCTAAATGGCAGAAAAGAGGAAAGCTAAAGGATGAAGTTTACCATTGAGATGAGGAGAAGGGTAGAACTCATGGCAAGAATCCAACTGGGACTACTGTGGAAGAGGGTGGGAGATTTACAGTGAACAAAATTAGGACAGGCTAGCAAGGAAGGCCTTAGGAAGTTCTTGAATAGGAGATAGACTTTATTTTCTGGTACATGTACTCTGAAGTGGCTAATGAAGGTGGAAAACTGAGAATTGAGATTGGAAGTGGTTAGAACTGGGAAGTTTATGCTACTTGAATTATAGTTTTAAGCATAAGCCCAGTAGGAAAGCTCTAATTTCTGGAAGAGTAGCAGTGAGAAGCTTAGGCAAAGGGACAAATATTGAGTTGGCTGACCTATGCACATATAGTAGCTGTTGAACTCTCAAATATACAGAACTAGAAGTGTGTCTGTTTGTCTGTCTGTCCATATGTATATATGTATGTATGTATATGTGTATGTATGTATGTATGCATACATGTATGTATGTATTTCTGAGTTTGATCCTTAGCCCTGCACAAGAGTAATATATATATGAATGTGTATAAATTATAAATTTTTCAATGTTTGGCCAAAACCAAGCTTCTTATAGTCCTTGAAATAATTGAGGAAATTAAAATCTATAAGCTTCCATCATAACCCAATCACAAACAACGACATAAAATTTCAAAACAGTTTCTCATCCTGTACATCATCAAATCAAAGGTTAGGACCTGGGACATATTATATAATCACTGTTGCCACCAAGTAGGGAACTAAGCAAGGTATATCAAGTGGGTTTTTACACAAACTCACCCACAGTTATAGCCTGATCTACTATTTTAGGAAGTTGAGGCCAAATATTTATGAGCTGTCTAATGGGACACCCTGCCTGAAACTACTGTAGAATTTAATCATAAGTAGATACATGTAAGTGAATCCATAAATAATATTTTCTTGTCTATGAACTTATGTGAGCTTATAAATTAACAACTAATATAATTATTTGTGTACCAATTCATATTGACAAGTTAGTGCATAAAATCTGGACTTCTGAGTGTCTAATGGTTAAATGAGGAACACAAGGGCAGAATGACATGCGCACTAAAACACATCTCATTGCAGAGGGCCAGACTTGTGACTTTTGGAAAAATCTGCCTTCCAGAACATATTCAGTTTGTCCTATCCTGTGTCACTGCAGCTTCAAGGGACCTTACATTCAGTATTCTCATACCGTTATGAGAATACTCCTATGTGCTCATATGTGCTGATAGAAAATAAATGTCAAAGAAAATATCACTCTTGTATTTGATAAAGTTACAAAGATGTTATATTCTTTCTTTTTTTACTAATCAAAATAATTCCTGTAGAAAATTGTAGAGGTTGTGTCAATACATTTCGGAGATCAGAGATATGCATATGCTGTCTGTATATCCTATGAAGGAGAAGTCAAATCCTCTCCTATGTAATTAATGCTCTTTAGCAAATGAGAAACATTCGGAATACATATCAATGTGTCTTACTTTACAATAGCAACCATCCTAACCTCCAAGACAGGCACAACACAATTTAAATATTGTAATCGGAACCACTCCAGCAGGTTAAATGTCTCTACTGGCTGAGTTACTGATTGAAATGTCTGGTCTCAATTGCCAGCCCCCTCTGTTGTGCTTGCTCTGGATGGCATAAGGAAACTTCTTTTCCTGACAAGAAACGAAACATTTCTGCCAGCTGAAGTGACATTGTGATCACTCGATAACGACACAAGGCCCTGAGGTCCTTCTGCAAGAAAAAGCGCAAAGAAATCCTCATTAGCTAACTGAGGGGGAACGGAGGTCATCCCACAGAGAGAATGTCATGCTTACACATCACCTCAAACATTTGTTCTTCATTAATTTTGTAAACCCAAGCTGGGCCATCATCGAGGCTCTTTTTAATATTCTGCTCCCTGTCAGAAATAATGGCGAGGGCGTTTGCTTCCTCTGTAGTTTACGTAAGAGGACAATGTGTGATCGTTTGTCTTCACATCAATGAGTTCAAACAATGTTTTATTACACAATCTGATTAGATTTGATATCAGTTGTCACAACTTAGATTTCTAAGAAGAAATAAACGAGACTGTAGTCATCTGTTTTAAAGATTTCATTATACAAATTTGTAATACCACTGGTGTTTTTAGAGAAGGGGTAGTGCAAAAGACTAGTAACAGCCTTGAATCAAAAAGAGCTTTATTACAAGTGATCTCCAAGATGCCCAACCTAACAAAAGATACTCTTTATACCAAAACAATTGAATTGGCACAGCAGTTAGACAGAAAACACATCTTTTGTATTTTAAGTCTAGGGTTTTTTTCATCATAGGTAGAAAACATCAAAAGCAGACTAACATAGCAAAGTGCGGCAAAAAGCACCTATAAGAAAATACATCACTGTCCTGTCAGCATTACTTGGTAGTTTACCTTTAGATAACATATATCAATCATTTTTAAAAATTGAGATGGTATAGTTTTTGACAACAATGAAAAATTCAGAGCTTTTGACAGGCACTTGTGGCCTTTTTTTCAATAAAAATAAAAACGTATTAAAGAGATATTTTTCTCCTTGGGACCGTATGATTTTAGCAGTTTAAAAGCTATCTCAATAATTGTGCTCAATATGTCTACAGTGTAAGGCATGCTTTGCAATAGCTATCTGATATTATTAATAAATACTTCATAGGACCGGGGAGATGGTTTGGTGGGTAAAAGTGCGTGCTGCAACGCCTGACAAATTGGATTTCATCTCTGGGACCCACATTGTAGAACGAGAGACCTGACTCCTGTAAGCTATCTGCTTTCTTCATGTGAGTAATATCTCATATGAGGATACACACACATACACACAAAAGAATAACGAGAAGAAATCAAATACATGTAAAAACGTCAACAAAAATAAGTACCGCAACATACAAAAGTAAAATAACATGGCAATGCGAAGTATTATAAGAACAACTTGTGAACATTCAGCTAATAACATCAAAAATGAAAGGCATTAATGTAAATAATCATTAAAAATTCAAGGCACAAGACAGAGAAGCAAGAATTCTAGTAAAATTACATTAATAAGTTCAAGTTTAATTCAATGTGTAATCATTTCATGAGACCTCTTTAGTAATTCTTTTGATAAAATTGAAAGGACCAAAAAATAGCATTGGAGCACAGCGTTATACTAAGCGAAAATTTGGGGGTACACTTTAAAAGCAACATTTGTGCTTTAAAAGAATGTGTGCATGATTGTCTGAATCATAGAAATAGGCATTAAAATTTGACAATGAAAAATCATACACAGCAAAGTTTTCATGAGTTTTACTTATGAGAAAAGGCTAAAGAAGTCTGTAAAGGATATCAGAAATCACAACATGCCGAGTGTGAAACACACTGAGCATAAGCGAAACCAGAAATTTGCTGCCAAGTGGAGGCAACTCTCCCTACCATCAACAAATTTGGAGCTGCTTTTAAGATGTCCAATGACATAACATGTAGACATCTTACAAAATGCCATAATAAAATATATATAAATGCTTACCTAGTAGAAAAAACTCTATAACTACACACACACACACACACACACACACACACACACACACACATACACACTCCTCTATCTATATGTATATATGTTAGTGAATCATAGGGAGAAAGTTTTCGTGTGAATGTTTTATTGGATATTTTTTATTTATATTTCTAATGTTATTCCCTTTCTGGGTTTCCTGTCCATAACCCCTCCACCTACCCCTTCTCTTATAAGGGTGTTCCCCCTCCCTAACCAACCCCCCTTCCCACCTCCCCACCCTGACATTCCCCTACACTGGGGGTGGGGGGGATCCAGCCTTGGCAGGACCAAGTGCTTCTCCTCCCACTGGTGCCCAACAAGGCCATCCTCTGTTACATATGCAGCTGGAGTCATGGGTCTGTCCATGTGTACTTTTTGGATAGTGGTTTAGTCCCTGGGAGCTCTGGTTAGTTGGCATTGTTGTTCTTATGGGGTTGCAAGCCCCTTCAACTCCTTCAATCCTTTCTCTAATTCCTCCAATGTGGACCCAGTTCTCAGTTCAATGGTTTGCTGCTAGCATTTGCTTCTGTATCTGTCACACTCTGGCTGAGTCTCTCAGGAGACAGCTATATCAGGCTCCTGTCAGCATGCATGTCTTAGCTTCATCAGTATTGTCTAGTTTGGGTGGATATATATATACCACCCAAATGTATAGCTCAGTCTTGTTCAAATCTTTGTCTTCATATCCCCTACTATGAATTTTTTGTTCCCCCTTTTAAGAAGGACTGAAGCATCCACATCTTGGTCAACTTTTTCTTGAGCTTCATGTGGTCTGTGTATTGTACCTTGGGTAATTCAACCTTTTGGGCTAATATCTATTTATCAGTGAGTGCATATCCTGTGTGGTTTTTTTCTGATTGGGTTACCTCACTCAGGATGATATTTTCTACTTCCATCCATTTGTCTATGAATTTCATAAAGTCATTGTCTTTGATAGCTGAGTAGTACTCCATTGTGTAGAAGTACCACATTTTCTGTATCCATTCCTCTGCTGAAGGGCAACTGGGTTCTTTTAAGCTTCTGGCTATTATAAATAAGGCTGCTCTGAAAATAGTGGAGCATGTGTCTTTGTTGTATGTTGGAGCATCTTTTGGGTATATGCCCAGGAGTGGTATAGCTTAGCTGGGTCCTCAGGTAGTGAAATGTACAATTTTCTGAGGAACCTCCAGACTGATTTCCAGAATGGTTGTACCAGTCTGCAACCCCACCAACAATGAAGGAGTGTTCCTCTTTCTCCACATCCTCGCCAGCATTGTTTGTCACCTGAGTTTTTGATCTTAGCCATTCTGACTAGTGGGAGGTGGAATCTCAAGGTTGTTTTGGTTTGCATTTCCCTGATGACTAAGGATGTTGAACATTTCCTTAGGAGCTTCATGGCCCCTTGATATTCCTCAGTTAAGAATACTTTGTGGCTCATACATGTACAGCCACCAAACTAGATAAGATGGATGAAGCAAAGAAGTGCAGGCTGTCAGGAACCGGATGTAGATTTCTCCTGAGAGACACAACCAGAAAAAGGCAAATACATAGGTGAATGCCAGCAGCAAACCTCTGAACTGAGAACAGGATCCCTGTTGAAGGAATCAGAGAAAGGACTGAAAGAGCTGAAGAGGATTGAGACCCCATATGAACAACAATGCCAACCAACCAGAGCTTCCAGGGACTAAGCCACTACCCAAAGACTATACATGGACTGACCCTGGGCTCCAACTGCATAGGTAGCAATGAATATCCTAGTAAGAGCACCAGTGGAAGGGGAAGCCCTTGATCCTGCCAAGACTGAACCCCCAGTGAAAGTGATTGTTGGGGGAAGGGCGATAATGGGGAAAGGATTGGGAGGTGAACACCCATATAGAAGGGGAGGGGGAGGGGTTAGGAGTATGTTGGCCTGGAAACCGGGAAAGGGAATAACATTTGAAATGTAAATAAGAAATATCCAATTTAATAAAGATGGAAAAAAAGAATACTTTGTTTAGCTCTGTACCCCATTTTTAATAGGGTAATTTTATTCTCCGGCGTCTAACTTCTTGACTTCTTTGTATATATTGGATATTATCCCTAGGATGTAGGGTTTTCATAATCTGTTAGTTGCTGTTTTGTCCTAATGACAGTGTCCCTTGCCTTACAGATGCTGCAGTTTTATAACGTCCCATTTGTCAATTCTTGATCTTAGAGCATAAGCCGTTAGTGTTTTGTTCAGGAAATTTCCCCCAGTGCCCATATATTCGAGGCTCTTTCCCACTTTTTCTTCTAACAGTTTGAGTGTATCTGGTTTTATATGGAGGTCCTTTATTCCTGTGGACTTAAGCTTCGTACAGAGTGATAAGAATGGGTCGATTTGCATTCTTCTACATGCTGACCTCCAGTTGAACCAGCACCATTTGTTTAAAATGCTATCTTTTATCCACTGGATGGTTTTAGCTCCTTTGTCAAAGATCAAGTGACCAGAGGTGTGTGGGTTCATTTCTTGGTCTTCAGTTCTATTCCACTGATCTACCTACTAGTTCTGTACCATACAGTTTTTATCACTATTGTTCTATAATATTGCATGAGGTCAGGGATGGTGATTCCCCCCGGAAGTTCTTTTATGGCTGAGGATAGTTTTCGCTATCCTGGGTTTTTCAGTTTTGAGAATGAAGAAGTTGGTACAGTTAACACTTCGATTCCTCATAAAGAACAATGAAGAGAAAAATTAGCATTCTCTATTTAGATACACAATAAGATGCTGTGAAGTGCTCAGCTGCCCTTTCCTTAGGGAAGAATGTTAAGGTCACATCTTTAAGTTCAGTCTTCAATCACACACCAGAATTTATGTCTAGTGAAAGTCAAAGAGAAACAACCATCTGCTGTAATTTTCATTGAGTTCATCTTGATACTGATACTATTTGAAAGTCAATGGCAAAGTCAGAAACACTTGCTTTTCCTCTGTCATGAGTTAGCATATGTTGGGAAATTGTGATTGACAGATGAAGCAGGATATAACCAAGAAGAGTGAGACTATCGTGCTTCACTGATTCATTCATGTTTCTCCCTATACTGTTTTTGGTTTGAGTCGAGAATACATGAAATAAATAATGTCTTCAATTTTCTATGTGCCTACTCAATCCTATTGTTTTCTGCAAAATAAAAACAACACCAAATTTGAAGTAAGCCAAACCTAATGTCAGCTAGAATCATCACAGTATATTGGCATATTTATTTTATTATTTTATTACTTTATTATTTATTATTAAAACCTATATTTATTATTAAAACTGCCAGAAATTCAGGTAGGCGGCTTGCAGATCTTCTCCACACTCTCTGCTCCCCCAGAAATAATAGCCCAGCCTGGATCCTGGCACTCTAACATTTCCCTCCTTGTATCTCATGCAGATCCAGCAGAACATTCTCTCCTAACTTCTGTCCCCACACTCTTGGCGGTATCTGAGTCCCTACACCAGCAGGTACTCCAAGCTCACACAAGGATATCTCCTCCCAGAGCAACAAGGATGCTGAGGGCAGAACCACACCTCAAGACTGGTCCTGCAACTCAATCCCCACAGCATTATCACCAGCTGTGTAGGTAGAATTGTGTGGCAGCCTCGATTTTCTCTCTGACCCCATCTCCAACTGATGGAAAAGGCTTTGCCTCCTAACATTGTTCCCCCACTTCCTCCCAGACTCCAATACCAGCAGGTACTCCCTGTGAACACAGCATCTGAATAGGCCAAGGAAACAGGCAGCACACAGCCACCACACAGTTTGAAGATACAGACAGGAAGCAGAAACCATCTAAAAAACACCTGCCCGACAATGGCAACGAGCACCTAGACCTTTAAACATCCCTAATCAGAGGCTGAATTGCTCACATGAAAACACAATCAACAATATCCCAGGAAAATATGTCTCTACTAGAGCCAAACTATCCTACTACAATAGGCCCTGAATGTGCCAGCATAGCAGAAGACAAGAGAAGGACCTTAAAATCTACTATACAAAAATGATAAAGGCCCTTTAAAAATCCAATAAATGCATTAACGAAGGCTTGGTAAATACAAAAAAAAAAAAAAAAAAAAAAAAAAAAAACAATTGGAGGAAACTAGTATATCCTTTAAAGAAGGCCAAGAAAAGACAAACAATGGAAGGAAATGATTGAAACTAATCAAGACATGAAAATGAAATGGAAATAAAATTAATAAAGAAAACACAAACTGCTAAAAATTTGGAAATGAAAGATTTAATAATTTGAACAGGAACTACAAAGGCAAGCTTTACCAAGAGAATTCAAGAGATAAAAGAGAGAAACTCAGGCATTGAAGATTGAAGTTATAATAGAAGAAATGGATAAATCAGGCAAAGAAACCTCATGACGCAAAACACCAAGAAAATATGGCACACTAAGAAGAGACAAAATTTAAGATTAATAGGGAGAGAGGAAAGAGAAGAAACCAAGCTCAAAGCCTCAAAAATCTTTCCTACAAAATCATAGAAGAAAAATTCCTAATCTAAAGTGTAAGATACCTACAAAGGTACGGAAAGCAAAAAGAACACCAAAAATATTGAATCAGAAAATACAGTCTTGTTACCACATAAAATCAAAGATTAAGCAAAAAAGCAAAGAAAAATAAATGCAAGGGGGAAAAGTCAAGGAACATATAAAGGCAGGCTTACTATATTACACCTGACTCCATATTGGAGACTCTAAAGCCCAGAAGGGCCTAGACAAATGCCCTGCAGACCGAAAGAGACAGAGATGACAACACAGACTACTACGTCAAGCAAAACTTTCAAACATCAGAGAAGGAAGAAATAAGATACTTCATGATAAAGTCTTTAGAGGAAAAAATTTCAAGCTATAGAGGTTAACTACAAACATAAAAACACAGAGGAAAAAATAATCTCAGAGTAGCAAAAATAAAAGAAGGGGCACATGCACACGCGCGCGCGCGCACACACACACACACACACACACACACACACACACACACACACACACACAGCGAAAACACCATCACCATCACTACCAAGAAAATAACAAGAGTCAAAGATCTTTAGTCATTAATCTCTCAGTATTGATGGTCTCAATTCGTCTGTCAAAAGAGACAGATATTAACAGAATGGATGTGAAAACAGGATCTACTCTTCTGTTCCATTCAAGAAATATACCTTAACATCAAGGGTAGACATTACCTCAGAATAAAGTATTGAAAAAGGACATTCCAAGCAAATGGGCCTAAGATGCAAGCAGTGTAGCCATTTAAATATATAACATAATAAATTTCAAACCAAAACTAATCAAAACAGAGAGGAATATACACTATTCATCAAAAGAAAAACCCAACAGATGACATTTTGATTCTTAATATGTATGCCCAAATAAAAGGGCACACAAGTTTATAAAAGAATTGCTATTACAGCTTAAATCATATATTGACCTGACTCACTGATTGTCAGTCTTACCAATGGACAGGTCAAGTAGCCAAACACTGAACAGAGAAAGACTGGAGGTAATATTTGTTATAAACCGAATGAACCTAACAGATATTTACATAACATTTTGTCCCAGTGCAAAATATGTAACTTCTACTCTCAACCTCATGGAACTTTCACCAAAATTGTCCTCATAACTGAGCATAAAACAAATTTTAACAGATACAAGAAACTAGAAATAACATCCTGCATCCTATCGGACCACCCTGGCTTTAAACTGGATATTACCAACAGTTGCGTTTCAATTGTTTTCAGAAATCTTATGTGGAAACTGAACAACACTCTACTTAATGAAAAATGAGTCAAAACAGAAGTAAAGAAATTAAAGACTATCCGGAATTAATTTTAAATTAATACTCACCACACCCAAACATTGTATGGGACACCATGGAAGCAGTGCTATGAGCAAAGTCCACAGCACTAAGTGACTACATTTTAAAAAGAGGAGAAATCTCACACTAGCAACTTCACAGCACAAAGAAAATCTCTAGAGTGAAAAGAAGGAAGCACGCCCAAGAAGAGTACATGGCAAGAAATAATCAAACTGAAGGCTGAAATCAATTAAAATACAAATAAAGAGAACAACAAAACAAAATAAGGCCTTTCCACCCACTGGGGCTTCAAGTCTCTTGAGGAATAGGTGCTTCTTCTCTCACTGAGGCACATACAGAGATTCAAGTGGACATCTCTTACAGCCAGCAAGGCTTCCAGACGTGGTACTAAGAGTGCATTCAATTCAATTCCCAACCAACCCAGGCTGTTGGTAAGGCAAAGGTTGCTCAATGCGAACTGGCAGCAGGACTCCACTGCCAAAGACAACTCCTACTGTCATGGAAAAGCTGAGCTGGTGCCTCCTTTGAGTCCTCACCCCTACGTTGTAGTCTCTTTGGTGTGGGAAAGTCCTCTGCAGGCTACCAAGAAAGAAACATGGATACCAAGCCAGCCACAAAACGTTTGACCTATAGTCCACCCTGCCTGCAAAATAGAACACGTGGGACGTGTCCAACCAATGTCTGATTGAATATGAGGCCCACTCTGTGAGGAGGAACCTCTCTATCTATCCCATGCACTGCTGCCCGTGTAACCAAGAATATGAGACTAAGGACAGCACGGATCGAGGATAAAACCAAACCACGGGTCAAAAAGGAAGGCAATAAAATGATTCCTAGTGATATTCTGTTATACACATCTGTACCTTATAAATTCATCACCCAAGAGGACTTCTCAGGCAGCAAATGGAAAGAGATAGAGAAAGCCACCGTCTAAATAAATTAGGGGCCTCCATCAAATCCCTCCCTCAGAGCTCAGAAAATCCCTCAGAACAGGAGGAAAAATGATTCCAAGAGACAGAGGAGATGAAGAACATCAGCAGAAGGCCATCTGAATCCACCAAGCCAGGCATACAGGACGTCACAGAGACTGAAGTGCCAAGTAGCGGGCTCACATGGGTCTGTACCAGATTCTCAGCATATATTACAGCTATTAGCCTAGTACTTTTATGGGGGCTCCTGACTGAGAACAAATGGGTATCCGACTTTTGTCCCTGCTCTTGAGACTCTCTTTCTCCAGGTAACTTTTCATGTCCAGTTTAGACATAACAGTTTTTATGTCATTGTATTATATCTAACGTTGTCATGTTTGGTTGTTCTGTCGTAAAAGCCTGTTCTTGTCTAATGAAAGTCAGAAAGGGAGTGGATCCATAGAGGAGGGATGGGAGAAAGGAGTAGAGGGGGGTGAAACTATAATCAGAATATATTATATGACAAAAGAATCTATTTTCAATAAATGAAAAAAAGGAAGAAAATAGGCTTAATTGATATTAATTGAATTACCTTGTGATGGCATATGCTTATGTGTTCCCGTTTACATTATTTCGTTATAGGTTTTGTGTTGTAATTTAAAAGAACAGTGTAAAAGCATGATTTTTATCTTGTGAGTTGATCTGACTGTATCACAGAAAAAAAATTTGATCCGAATCTCTCTGAGGGAAAAAAAAATCATTTTTATACATCAGAAAATGCTCAATGTTAAAATGTTACCTTGCATTCCATTTTTCTTTTCTGTTGTCTCTATTTTCAACTATTTTTAAAAAGTCAGTGTGAATATACTACCCTACATCATTGTTACCTATGAAAACAACCTTCTTTTAGAAAATAAAACCAAGTATTTGATCCAACGGAATGCCCGCTCTCATTCCAACCCCACTCTGCATATTCTATGCCAGCCATTCCTCCTCTCCCCTATCCTTTTCCTTTTTTATGTGCTCAAGTGCATAGTTAACTAAAGTTGTCTCATTTCTTTAGTAATACTGATTTTCCCCCCGTATGTGAACTACAAGCTCAGCACACTGTCTCTAGTCTACATTATTCCTTTTTCTCATAAGAAGTAGAAAGGAACACTGAGAAGGACCCTTTCCACCCTGGAACATGTAGGTTTAATACATCCTTGAGCTCTTTTCTCTCTATGTTCCTAGTCGATTCATCAGTTGTTGCATTAACTTTCATTTTATATATCGCTCAGAGTGCAATGTACTGCTTTTTCTCATATATGTGCAGATCTAACCAAAGAAACTGTGTAGTATTTAATATCTAATTCAGATGGCTATATTATAAGAGAATACATGTTTTACCACAGTCCTTAACAAGAACTGATGAGGTAGGAACAATTTGGGATTTCATAAATCAGCATCCAGTAATTTTTAGCCCCTTCTTTAAATATAATCTCTTACAAAACATAGAACATTGTTCTATAAACATAAAGTAAATTGGTTGAAATTGTAACTGTATTTAAAAAGAATGTTATGAATGAATGAACACACCTTAAGGATTTTGGAAAATAGAGAACGTTTTCTGTAAATTAATATTGGTTCTGGGTTGTTGTTTGTACAATCATTATTTTTAAATCATCATGAACATAACAGATTTTAGTTAATATCAAACAATTTAGTAATAAAGTAATCTCTCTATCATTGCTTTTTAAGTTTATAAGATTTACCTGTACATAGCAACATTTTCATAAATATATATATATATATGTTTACTTTGTATACATATCTAATTATACATATGTAATTATACATGTGTAAATACATGTGTAAATACATGCGTATTCAGTTACGTATACATATGTAAATATGTAATTAACGGCATATTTTGCTCTGATAATATGAAGTATAAACCTCCATTTCCTTCAGGTTTTTTTTTTTCCTTCCTGATGACTCACCTTCTCTAAGTCCTCATCCTGACTTTCCTTAATGCTTTCTCTCCTTATCCACCAGCTTCTCATCCCCATGATTGCACCTTTGTTTGTCTACATAGCTGCCCAACAAAATTTATCACATGCAGAGAGAAGGCTTTTCCCTGCGGTGTCATTTGACATTGTTTCCTGGCAAAGTCCTCCTTTTCTTTAATTCCTGAAGGTGAAATTAACAACTGGTGGGGACTCAGACAATGAAAACATCACTTAAAACTTTGATGCAATCAGAGGAAAATTTACATTGGTGGAACTGTTGGAGTTATCTTTTATTGTGTGTTATTTTTCTCTATAAATATCGGGTTATTTTTAGTTAATGAATTAACAAGCCGCTCCTTGAAATATGATAATTAACTACCATTTGACTGATAGAAAAAGCAAATTCTCTGATGGGGAAATGAGAAGCTTGTAGGAATTCTAATGCCTTATGCAGAGCATATCTGAGGCAAATATTACTACCCTGCATGCTTTGCCTTGTTAGAGAAAACTGTTTTCAGTCCCATCAATCTCCGTCTATTTATTTAGAAATTACTGAGTTATTAGAGCTGCTGTCTGGTCTCTGGTGTTTAATTTTCACCCGGCATCACATTCAGAAATCCTGGCTGCTGACGAAGTGCTGTGCGGTTCCATTTCTGCATCTTCCATTCCTAGAAAATGAATCTTGCTGTGAAAAATGAAGATTAATGGGCTTCATAATGACTCTCCCCTGCTCAAGGCGATCTGAATAAAGAGGGGTGGAAGCAACTCTGTGTGAGTGGTGCGTGCGTGCGTGTGTGTGTGTGCGTGTGTGTGTGTGTGTGTGTGTGTGTGTGGAGAGAGAGAGGGGGGGGCTTTTAAGGGTGAAAAAAAAACAAAAAAAGACTATGGATTATTTTGGATAATGTAAACCATCTGAGTATAAGATGTTTCAAAAATCTAAACAGAATTACACTATGACATAACAATTATTTATTACTTAACTTCTTCTATAAGTTATAGGTTACATACAGATATACAAACATATATATGCATACATAATAGGAGAAATTCAAATAGCTATTTCTTCATCAATATCCATAACACTTTATTCAAGGTAACCAAATAGTGTAAACAGACCAGGTTTCAATCAATAGATATATGTATTTAAATTGCAAACGCACACACACACACACACACACCACATACACACAAATACATGCACATATGCAAATGTCATCTTTAGCTCTCTCCAGAATTGACAACTTTGTCATTTTTCTTTTAGACAAATTATGTAGACTGCCAATTCCCCTGAGACAAGGCTATGTCAATTTCATCACAGGGAAGAAAGCACTGGACTGACTTCTGCAGGAGAGTCACTATTCACACACAAGGTTATATATAGTGTGTGCTCTGATAAATTGTGGGTTTATAGCTATATTTACTTCATTTTTATTAAGAAAATATTAACACCCTATTTCTTTTGCAAAATATCTTAAACACCATGCTCTAGAATGTTCGGGTAGCAGTTTTTACTGAGACGGTCACATTAACTAAACTATAGTGACAGAGTCATATTTTTTGTTAGAATGAAAAGATATATTTTAGAATTCACCAAGATTTTGGCTTAATTATCTCAAGGTATTGTCATTAGGTTTATATAAGTCAGAGCGCTTAAGGGAATTGTGATAGTTCTTGCCTTTTTGTATTAGAGGCAACATATTTAATAAAATATATAATATACACATATGTGTGTATGTAATTGAAATGCAGATATGTATAGATATGTATAATTACTATACTGAGAAAGGCATTTTACTTTAATGAATATACTCTTCATGAATATTAAATATGATTGATTTCTCTAGAGCATCTGTGGCATTAAGCAGTCTATTTCTAATCACTATTATCCTTAAAGTCCTAAGCATGTCCACTTCTTGAATTACAGTGAGCCAGTTGCCAAAATCCAATTTCCTTTCTCTCCTTCAGGTCTCTAGAAATTGTTACACACTGCTAATCTTTGTTTAATGGTGTGACATCTCGAGATGAGCTTCGCTCTGGCTCTGTTGAAGGTGGTCACTGATCCAGAATCTCTGCCTTCATGTAGTCCCCTCCCCACACATTTTCATTTCAATTCACTTTAACGGTTTCTAAAATTTTCTAGTGATTTTCTTTGGCAGAAGTCTTATAAATATTAACATGCTCAGTGGTAGGCAAGAAACACTTTTAAGGGTTTGGCATTCGAACTGAACTGCAACTTGAGAAACTGCACTCTGAATTGATCATAGGAGGCTTTTAGAGATGATTTTACAAAGCATGTAGAACATTCAAAAATAAACATGGAATTTCTTAAATGCATTGGATGTGGCAGACATGGGACCAGAACTTTAAAAGCCCATCCAGTGTTGTATCGAAGGTAATTTTAGGGTACACACAACAATGGCCTTATGCCAAAAATGGAATAAAGTAAAGAGAAAGTGAGTATTTTTTCAGTGCTATTTCAATATTGATTAAACCAAGACAAAATACTCATTTGATGGTATTCTTTCTTTAATACACCTCTGGTTGTCAGCACTTTTTCTCTAACAGATTAAAATAAAGAACCTTATATATCTGATGATAATGTTTAATGAGGGTTTAATAACATCTTTTTTTGGTGTTATTGTTCAGCAATATAGATGATCACATCTACACTCATGAGAAATATGTGGCTATAAAAACAAATGAAGCACATCTTCCCCTCAGTCCACAACTTGACCCAACGCAGAGGGAGCAATCCAGACACCCACCCATACCCAAAGACAGCTTAACTCTCAGGAAGTCCAAGAAAACCAGGCTCATAGACTCACAGGAGGGACAGGATCCAGTCAGAGACAGGAATGCCAGTTAACTCCTAAAATAACTAGATGCTGAGAGGCAAATATAAGAATATAAACAAGATAAACCAATGACACTGGCACAAGTTCTTGATATCATAACACACCTGAAAAGCAAGACTCCTACCTAAAATCATATTTCATGAAGATGATAGAGGACCTTAAGGAGAACATAAATAACTTTTTAAAAGATATACAGGAGAACACAGGCGAACAGGTAGAAGGCCTTAAAAAGGAAACACATAAATTCTTAAAGGAAATATAGAAAAACACTATAAAACAGGTAAAGGAATTGAACAAAACCATCATGATCTAAAAATGGCAATAGAAACAATAAAGAAATCAGAAAGGGAGGCAATCTTGGAGATGGAAAAACCTAGGAAAGAGATCAGGAGTTACAGATGCAAGTATCACAAACAGAATACAAAAGATAGAAGAGAGAATCTCAGGGGCAGAAGATACCATAGACGATATTGATACAACAGTCAAAGAACATAAAAAATACAAAAAGCTCCTAACCAAAAACTTCCAGGAAATTCAGGACACAATGAAAAGTCAAATCCAAGAATAATAGGTATAGAAAAGAGAGGATATTCCCAATGCAAAGAGGCAGGAGACATCTTCAACAAAGTCATAGAAGAAGAAAATGTTCCTAGCCTAAAGAAGACCTGCCCATGAACATACAACAAGCCTACAGAACACCAAATAGATTTGACCAGAAAAGAAATTCCTCCCTTTACATAATAATCAAAACACTAAGTACACAGAACAAAGAAAGAATATTAAAAGGCATAACAAAAAATGTCACGTGACATTAAAGTATAATTACATAATGTATAATACCTTACAGAATTATACAAGACTTCTCATTAAAGACTCTAAAAGCCAGAAGATCTTGGATAGAGATCATCCAGACTCTAAAAACACCCGAATGCCAGCCTAGGATACTTTATCTAGTAAAAGTCTCTGTCACCGTCAATGGAGGAAAGAACATATTCCATGACAAAACCAAATTTAAACAATATATTCTATCAATCCAGCCCTACAAAGGATAATAAAAAGAAAACTCCAGCACAAAAAAAGAAACTACACCCAAAAAAAAATCAAGAAATTAATCATTTTTCAACAAACCCAAAAGAAGAGACCCAAACAAACAAAATATCACCATTAACAACAATCATAAAAGGAACTACAATCATTGGTCTTTAATATATCTCAATATCAATGGACTCAATTTCCTAATAAAAAGAAATAGGCAGACAGAGTGTACACATAAACTGGATCCGACATTTCATTGTATAGAAGAACACACATTACTTACAAAGACAGACACTACCTCAGACTAAAAGGCTAAAATTTTTTTCCAAGAATATTGTTCCAAAAAACAAGCTGGAGTAGCTACTCTAATATTCAGTAAAATAGACTTTCAACCAAAGGTTATCAAAAGAAATGAGGAAGGATACTTCATATTCATCAAAGGAAAAGTCCACCAAAATGAACTATCAATTCTAAAAATCCATTCCCCATATCCAAGCGTACAAAAATTTTAAAAGAAACTTTACTAGGCTTCAAAACACACATTGATCTTCACATAATAATACTGGAAGACTTCAACAGCCTGCTAACACCAATGGACAGATTGTAGAAACAGAAACTAAACAGAAACTAAACAGAGACACAGTTAATCTCACAGAAGGTATGAACCAAATGGATTTAACAGATATCTAGAGAACAATTCACCCTAAAACAAAATAATATATCTTCTTATCAGTGCCTCATGGTACCTTCTCCAAAATTGTTCATATAATCAGACATACAACAAGCCTCAACATATACAAGGTGATTGTAATAATCCCATGCTTTCGATAAAAGCAGGGCTAGGAGGAAAATTCTTAGAAATCAGTACCATCATAAAGAGATTGGAGAGATCTTACACTAGAAACTTAACAGCACATTTAAAAGCTCTAGAACAAAAAGGAGTAAACATATCCAAGAGGAGTAGACGGTAGGAAATGAAAAAACACAGAGCTGAAATCAACCAATTACAAACAAAGAGAACTATACAAAGAATCAAGAAAACTAAGAGCTGTTTCTTTGAGAAAATCAGCAAGATAGATAAACCCTTAGCCAAACAAATTAAGGCACAGGGAGAGTATCCAAATTAACAAAATCAGAAATAAAAAGGGAGACATAATAACTGAAACCGAGGGAATTACAAAAAAAATCATCAGATCCTACTATAAGAGCTCAAACTCAACAAAACTGGAAACTCTAGATGAAATGTATGATTGTCTAGACAGATACCAGGTACCAAACTTTAATGAGGACTAGATCTACTTTCTAAAAAGTCTCAGAACTCTAAAGAAAATAGACAAAGTCATTAAAAGACTCCAAACCAAGAAAAAAAAAAAAAAAAGCCCAGGACAGGATGGCTTTAGTTCAGAATTCTATCAGACCTTCAAAATAAAAAGTCATACCAATACTTCTCAAACTATTCCCCAAAATAGAAACTGAAGAAATAGAAGAAATACAACCTAATTCATCCTATGAAGCCACAGTTACACTGATACCTAAGTCACACAAAGACCCAACAAAGAAAGAGAACTTCAGACCAAAGTTCTTATGAATAATACCCAATAAAAATCTTGCAAACTAATCCAAGAGGACATTAAAACCACTATTCACCACGATACACTAGGCTTTACCCAGGATTGCAGGGATTGTTCAATATAAAGAAATATATCAAAGTAATTTACTATATAAACAAACTCAATGGAAAAAACCACGATAGCCTCATTAGATGCTGAAAACACATTTGACAAAAAACAATACCCTTTCATGTTAAAACTCTTCGAAAGATCATGACTTCAAAGCACACGTTTAAACATAATAAAAGCAATATATAGCAAAACAACAGCCAACATAAAATGAAATGGAGAGAAACTTGAAGCAACCCCACTAAAATCAGGCATAAGACAAGGCTGCTCACTTGCTCGCTAGTTATTCAATACAGTACTGGAAGTTTTACCTAGAACAATTAGACACCACAAAGAGGACAAAGGAATACAAATCAAAAAGCAAGAAGTCAAAAAGCAAGGAATCACCATTTGCATGGCCATCTTACCAAAGGCATCTACATATTCAATGCAATCCCCATCAAAATTCCAACTCAATTTTTCATAGAAACAGAAAGACAATTCTTAACCTCATCTGGAATAACAAGAAAACCTGGATTGTGAAAACAATTCTCAACAATGAAAGACTTCTGGGGAAATCACCATCCCTGTCCTCAAGCTGTATAACAGAGCAAAAGTGATTAAAATAAAAGCATAGTATCTATATAGAGACAGATAGATAAGTCAATGGAATAGAATTGAAATACAGAAATAAACCCACACACCCGTAGTCAACTTGATCCTTGACGAAGTAGGCAAAAACCATACAGTCGAAAAAGGACAACACTTTCAACAAATGGTGCTGGTTAACTACAGGACTACATGTAGAAGAATGCAAATTGATCCGTTTTTATCGCCTGTACAAAGTTCATCTCCAAGTGGATAAATCTCTTCCATGTAAAACCAGATCTGCTGAATCTAATAGAAGAGAAAGTGAGAAAGAACCTTGAACAAATCTGCAAAGGGGAAAATATCCTGAACAGTACACCGATGGCTCAAACTGTAACATCAACAATTGACAAATGGGTCTCATCAATCTGTATGACAAAAGAAACTGTCAATAGGAGAACATGGTAACCTACAGATTGGGAAAAGATCTTTACCAACCCTACATCCAATAGAGGACTAATATCCAAATGTGCAAAGAACTCAAGGTCTTAGCCTCTAGAAAACGAAGTAACCCAATTTAAAAATGGGGCGCAGATCTAAACGGAACTAATGCTCAACTGGGGACTCTAGAATGTCTCAGAATCACCAAAAGAAATGTCCAACATCCTTAGCTATCAGGAAAATGAAAATCAAAATGAACTTGAGATTTCCCCTTAAGCCAATCAAAATGGCTAAGATCAAAAACTCAGGTGACAGCAGATGCTGGTGAGGATTTGGAGAAAGAACACTCTTCCACTGCTTGGTGGGACTTCAAGCTGGAATTTAAATGTCAAAGGACCTAGGTCCATAGGCATTTATAAATAATCCTGCATTGTAAACTTTTTAAAAAGTCTATCGGGTAATGAGATTTTCATTTATAAAATGTTATAAATATATTGACTATTATTAATTAAGTGCAATTAAATAGATAAACAATATTTACTAAAACTTATTCAAATGAGACATAAGTATATTGATAGTCATATAATAACAAGAAATGCAAACATTTGCAGGTTGTCAGAAATGAAATCCTCGTGTTTGGAAACACTGATGGCTTCATTAAAATCCTTTAGTGTGGTCTCTCTCTGCAGTAAGTGCTAATTTGTCTAATTCTACTTCAAAATGCAGTAACAACCCCAATCACTCAATACATTGCAATTTTCTTTTACTTATTCACCATAGTAATACATATCTCACATAATTTATTTATTCACATGTATCTATATGTGGATCATATTACATACTAAATATATTGAGAAAATACATGTCACGTCTTCCTAACTCATAATTTCCTCATGTTCAGTTTGACAGGAAATGTGCACCCAATGACAACAGCCTTCTGTCCCACAAGAGTGCATTCCATTCTGACAAGGCAATGGCTTACTTTTTCTTTACACTAAAGTAGAATGTATCTCCTCATTGCATGTAAGCACTGAAACCAGTTATAGCATCGGAAGGGACAGAAAAGCATTTGTTCTTCTATAGTACATCCATTACAGAGACCTAAAAGAATGGATACTGTGCATATTTATTTAACATAAGCATTGCATTAGTATTTAAATTATCACCCCCCCCGTAGCTGTTTTTCTAAGTTTGATTTGTCAACAAGTAAGTCACGTGATATGGAACAGTCCTCAGGGAACATTCTCCTTTTAGGTGCAAAATATCTAAAATTCTTTTTTCCTCATTGAAATATTTTATTTGCCCGTGGTGTTCTGGGGTAACACTGGGGTAACTGTCTTAAGAATAGAAAATGTAGTCACAACCGCAAAAGAGAATTCTCTTGATAACGGAGTTTAAACTCTAAAGGGTGAAGTCACCCAAACTAATTGACAAATGCAAATCCATGTGGCCAGAAATAAATCTTAATAAATGTGGTATGTGTGGTGGAATGCCACTTCCAGAAGATCCAATTCCTTAGTCTGGCCTCTGTAGGCGACAGTACACACGCAGAACACATTGGAACTTTTATACTGACACTCGTGGAGAGAGATGACTTGCTTAGCTTTGCTAAACTGAAACTGGAAAAACAAACCCATCTGTGAAGGATAGCTTTTCCCTGAGAGAATACACTGTCTTTGAGAAAATTGAGTCTAAAATGAGTAGCTCCCATTAAGAATAATGTGTAACTGAATATGTCACTGAGACCAAGTTCTAATGTTTCTCCTGCGAAGACATTGTGCTTGTCAATACAATAGCTCATGCATATGTACTAATGTTACCTAAATTTTTGTTGTTGTTGTTTCTATTTTTTTTTACAGTCCAATCATTACCCTTCTTCTGGTCTGCCTTCCAACAGTTTCACATCCCATTCCTCAGGCCACCTCCAGGAAGATGTCTTCATCCCACCATCAGGCCTCTCCATCCCTGGGGCCTCAAGTCTCTCCAGGGTTAGATATTATCTTCTCCCTGAGGCCAGACCGGGCAGCTCTCTACTGTATATGTGTCAGGGGCTTCAGACCAGCTAGCATGTGCTGCCTGTTTTGTGGTTCCGTATCTGAGAGTTCTTAGGGTAACAGGTTAGTTGAAACTCCATCTTACTAATTAAAAATAGACATTAAAATAGCTTGGTATTCCAGAATATTTTAATGAATTTATTTAACTTATTTATTTTACTTTATATCCATGTATCGGTACCCCTCTCCTGCTCCTCCTCATACAGATTTTCTTCCAATTCCTTTCTTTACCCCTTCCACCCACTATACCTTCCAAGCCCCCTCCCTTCTACACATCAAGTCACTGCAGGACTAGGCACATCCTTTCCCACTAAGGCCAGACAAGTCGGCCCAGTTAGGGGAATGGGATCCGCAGGCAGCCAGGCAACAGATTCAGGGACAGCCCCTGGTCTACATGTTGGGGAACTCACATGAAGAACAAGCTGCACATCTAGTACATATGTATAGAGCACGTAGTTCCTGCCTATGCTCGCTCTTTGGTTGGTGTAGTTTTTTGACAGTCGTGTTGATACTATTGACTTTCACTTCATCTCCTATAATAATAATTATTTTTGTAAAACACTGATTCTCCCATAGTTTGCTTGGTACACTGATGGAAACTTCTTGATTTCAGATTATTAAATTTTTTTTCTACCATTCTTTTATTTAGAGTATCCCAGGAGACTGTTTGGCCAACACAAACTTCCTGGGCACTATAATCTAATTTAAATATCCCATTTTCTCCCCAAATGATAGCTGAGTTTATTGATTTCCTTCTAGAAATTAAATTTGAGAAAGAGTGTCTGTTCAGCATCCTATCTTGTTCCAATGATATTTTTACAAGTTATTTCATGTTCTCCTAAAACAGAATGAGGTGCTGCATTCTTTATAAACATTTATCTTTGCAATTCAACAGTTTTGTAAGCTACTGATATCTCACTGAAGACAATCAGCTTGATTTTATATCTAAAGGATGCTCATGTGAAAAATCAGGTTCACTCTTTCTATTTTATTTTATACATCCAAAGAGAAGTCATTGGATCTTTTATGTACAATACACCAGTCAACAGTCCCTAGACAGTATGTTAAGTTAAATGCACTTTATGTTCTGATCCATATCCTGAATTTCTCAAATTGTCTATGTGACTTATAGATCGCTCATGACTCTTCTTTTCCGTACCCATGGAAGGGACATCTTGATAAAGATGAAGGCAGAGAGAAGATGTATAAAATCTTGAATTGGAAAGGAGGGAATTGAGAAAACCAGATTTTAGCTTTGATTATTTCTGCCTGTTTCATCATAGATCAGATATTTCCTGATACGAACTTTACAGATTTAATTGGATATCTCCTCCTATTGTTATATTTGACCATATTACATTGATACAAAAATTTGTAATTTATAGATACCACAAAGAAACACACACACATATATATATTATATATATATATATATTACATATGTATGCATGTATGTACTTTGATGCATAAAACCTATAATTTACTGAAAAAATAATTATATTCATATTCCTACTTTAAATAGTCAGTGTATATGTAAGACTTTATATATGAAAATGAAGGTAGCTTAGCTTTGACTTTACAAGAGTATTATACATTCATCCTGTTTCCAACTTCCCTAATACACTTAAGATAATTCAGTTCTTAACTTTGAAGACTACGCTTGTGAAAGACTACACTTCAAAAACAGAACCTATGAAAGCACTTCGGAGTAACTCTAAATCTAATAGATCAAAGTTAATGGAAACAGGGAAAACAGTCATGATAAAAATATCTCATAAAAATCTTAATATTTTAATATAAAGTCCGGAGAGAAGATAACTGAGTGGCAGAAGAGCAACAAGTTTCTACATTAACCTTGAACTGTACGAGAACCCAGAGTGCCAGATTTGTGCCATATGTTAGAGCTCCTGACAGTGTTATGTGTCTTTACCACAACACCATCTGTTCTACTCTACCTGAACAGCGTCGGTGGTAGGAAATGGAGAAAAATAATGAAGTTGCAACATGGTTTTTTTCCCCCTCAACTCACATAGCTGATAATAGATGCTTCCCTTTGATCTGACTATAACACGAACTCTTTAGAACACAGCATTATGGTATCTCCGACCTCTTTATCTGATTATATTTCACATGTGTGAAAACTAGGATCTCCAATCTTAAACGAAGAATAAACTAATGTCACAAATGCTATGCCTGAGGTTTTAACTTCACTTACTTTGTGGTACGTCTTGCTGGTATGGTTAGCAGGGGCTGTGCTCATAGGAAGCTCGCAAAATCAGAAGCAGAGATGTAAGATGGAATCTCAATCACAATGACTCCAGAGTTGACAGAGCCACATTGATAGCATTATTACTGATTCTACTGCTTGTGTATTATTAAATGTAGACTTCATCCTTGATTTTTTTTTATTCTCACATTTTTGTAAGGTAGACCATACTGCCCTTGTTTGCAAGATTGCTTTAATCATATAGTATATCTGAAGAGTGCCATATATTGTCAAATGCGAGCACACAACCTAATTTTCAAGTCCTTTTTGAGATAACCTGTAATATTTGCAATGCTATCTTTTCTCTGTGAACCTTCTCATATCTGAGATATTTGGACAATGAATAGATGTTTAAATGAATACTTAAAATTATACATATTCCTATGTAAGAAAACTAACCTATTTTTCAATAGTTATGATAGATAGTAGTAGATTCACTATTATCATAATGAGTACCAGCAAGGGAAAAATCAACACATTCAGAGTTATTGTTATTAATTCTATTAAAATTTAATGTGAGAGAGTGTATGTGTATGTGTATATGTATGTATGTGTGTGTGTTTGAGCTTATGTATGTGTTTGCGTGTGTGAGTTCATGTATGTATTTTTGTGTGTATGTGTGTGTGCGTTTGGGCTCATGCCTGAGTGAAATGTGCATGCTATAGAATGTGTGGAAAACAAAGTACAAGCAATAAGAATTGGATCTCCTCTTCTATCTGTGGATTACAGGGATCAAACTCAGAACACTGGGCTGGTTTACAATCTCTTTACCACTGATCAATATTTCTGTGGCAATAAAGTTCCACAATAATGTTTGTAGACTTCCAACAAAGAAAAAAATAATAGCTCAAAGAAGAAATGAAAAATTCATCATGGAATACATATGTAGGAAGACATATGGACATGTGCAAAGTGGGGTGGAGAAAGGTAGAAACAAAGGAAGGAAGAGCGGTAGACACAGGAGTGTGCAGTTGAATATGATAAAAGAAAGGAAAGAAAGAGGTTCCTAATCTTATCAGTCTTAACCTTATCATACATTCACTGAGAAGGAAGAACCAATAGACTGGTACCACATTTCATTTTGACACACTTTGGAGGTAAAGTACAGAATCTTCTATTTTACTGATCTGGTTATTTGTTTCAATCTTTGACTTACAACAAATAAGAATGTTCATCATTAATAAGCAGTAATCATGTGAGTTTTGTTTCTGTTTATTTAAAACATACACCAAAGATGCTAAACATATCAGATCTGTCCACCACACACTCCTGTAAGGGTGTGTATTGTCTTAGTAGAGCTGCCAGTTAAATCACACCTCGTCTCGAAGGCTTGCATTCAGAAATTACTTTGGAGGCAGTCAAGGAGCGTCACAGTTCAAGCAAGGCCTGCCTTGACAATGTAGACGTGGAATTACACACAGTGTGACCCACAATATCATTGTAGGAATCAAACACATGTTCTCTGCAAAAACAAATACTGTTCTTAGCTGCTCAGCAAACTCCTTTCCTACTTCCCCTTCCTTCCAAAACCTGTAGCCTATAACACATGGAACTTTGTCTTCAGCTGGGCAAAATCTTTACTTAGTAAATTGAATTATTTTCAGGCCATGACCACATTTCTCTGTATCCTGGAACTCTACTCAAATTCTCTTTTAGTTTATTGCTCTCAATTATATTTAATTAAATAATTATCAATTGATTATTTGTTTATATCCCAAATACTGATCTTCCTCCCATGTCTCTCCCTCAAAGAGTTCCTCCTCCAAACCACCTCCCTTCTCCTCTGAGATGGGGGTTGTCCCTCGGCATCTGCCCACCGTGGCACATCAAGTCTCTGCTAGATTAGTTGCATCCTTTCCTACTGAGACCAGAGAAGGCATCCAAGAAGACTGGGCTGCCTGGACATGTGCCATGAGGTGGGGATGCAAAGCTAGATTCAGCCAATGTATGTTCTTTGGTTGGTGGGTCAGATCCTGAGTGTTCCATAGGGTCAAGGTTTGTTGACTCTGTTGGCCTTCTGTGGGATTCCCATCTACCTCTGGACTTTTAATTCTTCCCCCAACTCTTCCAGGAGTCTCCCCCAACCTCTGTTTGATGTTTGGCTGTGAGTATCTTCTGTTTCTGTTTGCTGATGGGTAGAGCCTCTCGGGAGAGTTATGCTAGGTTCGTGTCTACGAGCTTAATAGACTAATAATATCAGGGATTGGTGCTTGCCCATGGGAAGGTTTGAGTTAGGCTAGTTATTTTGGTAGCCTTTCTTTTGGTCATTGTTTCATCTACGCCTTCCTTTTAGACAGGACAAATTTTCAGTTGAAAGTTTTGTTGGTAGGTTGATGCCCCTATACTTCCACTGCAGGTCCTGCTTGGCTGCAGGATGTGGCCTCTCCAGGTTCTATGTCTTGTTAGGCATCTCAGCTAAGGTCACCTGCATTGACTCCTGGGAATCCCCCCATCCCAGGTCTCTGGGACTTCCTAAAGATTCCCACTTCCACCTCACTCCCGGCAGCTGCAGATTTCTATTCTTTCTCCTGGCTCATTGGTCCTCTCTCCTGTCTCCCACACTTGATCCTTCCTCTCCATTCCCGTTCCCCCACCCCTCCAGCTCCCTCCCTCTTTCTGTTTCCTATGACTTGACATGGGGATTCATTTTGTGATTCTGGCTACTCTTACAGCCCTGAACTATCCTCCATCATCTGGTTTCTGAGTAGCTAAGACTTGTTACTTCCTGTTTATTTTTTTTAAGACCTGAGTTTCTCAAATAATTGTTTATATATCCTTTTAAGAGGATCTGGAGAAGTTAGGTGACAATGAGTTCCCTCAAAAGTTTCACTTGCCGAAGTTCATTAGGAAGTTTAGAACTGAAATGAAAATTCCAGTCTAACCTACACTGCACGATATGCACGACAACAGAATAATAATAGCTGTAGGTGTGTTATCTTCCTTGGGTATGTTTAGGAATGTAATACGAAATTTAGATTCTATCCTGATTAGCATTCAGGGAAGTACGGTCTTCAGAACACCAATTTTACTGATGAAAAATTTCATTATTAGTAACCCCCCCCATTCCACAGAGAAAATATAATTCCCATCAGTCTACCTCAGGTTTGTAGGGAAAAATAAAACATTTTGAGCCTTTGGGAACAAATATATGACCTACATAAAGAGCCAAACCTGGAGCACTGATCATAAAATAAGCAAAGAATTCAACTAAGAAAGGTAGAATGTTAACTCCCTTAACTTAAAGAAAATAACCACAGAAGGCAGGAAGTCACGAGTAGATTATTTTTCTGAAATAAAACTCCAAAAGTCGATGATAATCTTGAAAACTTTTAAAGGAAATGTTACAAGCTGTTTCGGAATGAACACACATAATTCTACTAAGTTCCTTTTGTACCACAGTCTTTATGAAGCCATTCACTGTGATCCAGGTGTGGTAAGTACAGAGCCCAGGTATGATGAACACATTCCTAAGTCCCTTTACAAACCAAGAACTTATCCATCAATCATGGTTTGACTGAAGGTATGTGTTACATGTATACATACACATTATAGGCTCAATGTGAATTCGTACATTAGGTACTCATTAAGTTTTAACAAATGAACAGACTTAGGCAGCCTTTTATGTACTGCGTTGATTTAAGCTTAGTTAAATCTTTCTCTCCCCTTGACTGTGAATCCCACTGACTCTTAAGGGAAAACAGTATTATATTGAATAGCTATATGTACTTGATATAATTTCTATCCTTGTAAAAAAGTTATTGCATATCTGAAATTGCTACCTTTCCTCTCCAATATTACTGTCATTTTATGACATACTATATAATTAAGTTTACTGTAACAGAGAGGTATTTTCTAAAATTACCACTTCCTACCTGTGACTTATTTTTGTTCCATATGATAAATTAGCAGAGTGAAAAGCATAATTTTAAATCTCCATTATTTTAGTGAGTTTATTTTGTCTGGAATTTTATTATGAGTCATAGTAGTTCAGGTTAAGGCATGTTACACTAACCTAAAAATAAGAGTTGGTTTTAGAAAAGCAAGTAGTTTAAGCAGAAGTTTTAGAAAAATTGCACAAGGATAAGAAAATCATAAGGAAAGTCATATTAAAATGCCAGGTATACATGATAATGTTTGCAGATTTTTAGATACAATTATTATGGGGAACTGGTAAAATTATCTTGCAAGGTTATAGGGAGTAAGAAGCAAGATTAATCATTAGATATAACACCATCACATTTGGAACTAGAGTAATGTCTTAGCTTTGCCCATGGTATTTAATTTTACTGGGTATTTTTTTTCCTTTTTTTTTCGGAGCTGGGGACTGAACCCAGGCCCTTGAGCTTACTAGGCAAGCGCTCTACCACTGAGCTAAGTCCCCAACCCCGTATTTATTTTTTCTTACCACCATCATTCTTTGACTTGGAACTTGACATTGAGGAGACCTCTGACTTTCTTACTTTCTCACTTATTTGTGTTTTAGAGTATCTTTCCTTTCTTTTTCTTTTAATTAAATAATAGACCTTGCTGAAATTTAAAGTCTTGTTGGTGGTAATGAAAAATATGGGTTCTTCACTGAGACTACGCAAATATTAGACATGGTGACTACATCTGGACATTGTATATGTCTATCGTGTTGCTTTAACCTTCTACTGTTGAATGATGCCCACCAGATTGTAATGGGAAGCCTTGCCAATCTCATTTTAAGGTGATGAAACTGTGGTTGAGTTGTACAAGATGCAAGTAATCATCATTTCCATTGCTTCTGCTAATAGTGATCTGAAGAAATACCAAAACTATCAAGTGAACTCTATTAGCAATAACTCCTGTCATGGCTGAAGAGATAAAGAGCAGATAATAAACTTTATACATAGTTAATGATACTTCCATTCACTCAAATTGCTGTCTACTCGAAACGTTGAACATTTGATCCTTCTAAGTTTGAAGTATACGATGAATCCTCCATGAGGTTTTGGGGGAATGACTACACTGTTTCTTTCGAAGTTTTTTCACTACTTATGCTTTTTATACTTTATTCACTATATTTAAAAGATACTTATGTTATCTTTTAAGTATTCGCTGAACTGACAACTATGTGATATTTTGGTTTGAAAAAATTTATTTGTCTTATATAAATAAATTATGATAAGTAAATGACAAATATGCCATCTATCTTATTAGGAGAGTTATATAGAACTTTGTATGACCATGGTCCTGAATAATTTGATAAAGTCTTCTATCAGAGAGCTCTAAGAGTGAATTTCTAAATAAATAATTGATATAAGGAGTTAATTTGGTATGAATAATTTTCTCAACCAAGACAAAACTAAATTTATTACATGGAGTTTAAGCTATGTATCAATATGCATATATATGTACATGCATTTATTAGCATGAATATATATATATATATGTTAAAAGAACTACAAAGTTTAGTACTGCCCAAATATAATATGAAATCAGGCTGTATTACAACTAAAATTTTTAAGTAATATTTTGGAACATCAAACGACATAAAAAATTCATCTTCATTATTATTCATATGAGTACACAAACACTAACATGAAAATATAAATTAGATATGCATATTGGTAGGTATGTTTGCATTATGGAATATTAAATTAATAAAACACAAATATGTGTTATAATTTAATCCAGGAATGAAAGGATGCTATAGCACTTGCCTCTTAAGTAACTGAGTTTATTTACTCTGTTAAGACATTAAAAGATGGGGTGGAGAGGGAACAAAAGACATTAAAAGACAAACAGAAAAACCATAGCATCTTCACACTGTATTACACAAAACTCTTGTTAATATTTCATAGTCATTTTGAGATTTAAAAAAATTGATTATCTCAAACTACATGTATATGTCTGGGTGTGGACCTGGACACATGAGTACAGTTGCCCACTGAGACTGGAATTAGATGTCTGACCGTGTCATTGGGGTTAACTGGTGGTTGTGACCTTCCCAACTTGAGTACCAGGAAGTAAACTTGAGTCTTGTTCAAGAACAATATCAGGCCTTAAGTATTGCACTCTTTAAGTTCATAGATTTAAAGTAGAGAATGTTTACTTATTAAGTGCCTTTTAAGGCATTGACCATGATATATCAGAAATATAACTCAGATACACATAATATTTAGATTATGAGAATTTCTTTTAATTCAGTGTGAACATAAAAGCATTTTCTATTTTCTGCATTCATTCTTGAATCGTTATACATAATTATATGGAATTACATTTGTATATCTGCTTGCAAATAAAAACATAGAAGTGCAGTTGTCCACTGAGGACGGAAGTGGATATCACATACTCTGAAGTTGGAGTTATAGGTGGTTCAAAAATTCTTTTTAAAACCCTTTTTGTTTATCAAAAGTTAAAGGATAGCGAGATGTGTGTGGGTCAAAACACGTCAGACAAAGCAAAGAGCAGAGAGGAGTACAAGTCACCAAGGAGTTCAGAAAATGGGCAACTGGAAGTGGTGTTGCCCCGAAGGCCATGGGAATAAACTAAGCTTCCAGTGACAGACTCTGAACTGCACACTGCAGAAATCTCTCGGCACATGAGCCGAAATGGAGCCTAAAACTCAGGATAATGGGTTCTTCTGCATTCATTGTCTTCAGACTGAATAGTATCATCCTATACCCCAGCATGCAGACATGAACGCATGCATACGTTTGTGTGCGTGTGGTGTGCACGCGCGCGCTTGTGCACACACACACATACACACAATCTGCTACAAGAAGGTTTTAGTTTGCTCATTTTTTCTTATTTTGTTGTTGATTCTTTTTTTCGTTTTTCTTTTTACCATACCTAAAGCAACTAAGATATCAGTGTGAGACTATGTAGTATAATCAGTGACACTTCTTTTAAACAATTACCAAAGAAGAGTTCTCTTACTTTTCTTACACACACACACACACACACACACACACACACACACACACACACACACACAAAATCAAGAATTTAGGATCAAATTAGTGACCACTGCTCTAGAAACTTCCAGAGATGCAAATGATGTTATTACTCTTTCGTGCACCTTTTTATTTCAACTATACTTTCTCCTGTGGGATATCTCTAATTGTATAATGCAGTCTCATTGCTAAGCTTGATCACAACCTATTTTCCTTTGTCAGTCCTGCCTTTGAATCCATCCTGGTATGATATAGGTCATTCGACACTTTGGAAACCAGACCTTGGTATGCCTCCTATGTTCCTAAATTCCCTCCACGAAACACTTCCCCATCTTAATTTAGTGCTAAGTCTTAGTTACACAAATATAACTAATGAGTTTGCATATTAAACCTGGCATTTTTTTCACATTAACCCATGCAACATTGTGGTGGGGAAACCCTAGGAATATCAGCAATGGACTGACTATGGAACAGTCCTTCCTGCTCTGGCTTGCACAAGCCAAGTAGACTTCCACCTCTATTTGACTGTACTATCCTGGGATCTTTAGTCTGTGATCTGTGAGTAATGAACAGTGTTTTCTGCAACTCATTTCTACAGGTCAGCTGACTATAATTAATCTGCAATAGATAGCCCAGAGAACAAATACATCACTTCCAAATATGTCTTTCTATAAAGTTTTAAGCTCCTTATGTTACTTCCTCTTCATCAAACACAGGATGTCTAATAAGTCCTCTGACAATCTATACATAATTTCCCTTCTGACTATATTCTGATTATGTACCTATATGTTGCTGTCAGGGTCAGCTATCATACTTCTTTAGACAAGCCTGATTTTCTTATGGCTTTAAAATTTTCTTCTACTAAGGAAATAAAACACCATTTTTTATTGTGATCTCTCATTTTAATTTCTTTAAACTGGGGGAAATAATAGATTTTACATTATTAAATGTGTATCTACCTCTCCCAGAACATACTTGGTGCCTGATGTATAGTAGGAAAAGTTCCTGCTACTTCTCAAGGTGTCAAAACTGAAACGTACAGGTGATGATATACATGATTGTAGTTCATGCTAAATCCATGTATTGATATCAGTGAGTAAAATCATCACCTGCTTAAGGTTTATCACCTACAATTAAATATAAGTCAAATTAGCACATTTACCAGCACATTATCAGCTCATTGGCAACATTGCAATGAGCTTTACAACAACATCCCATTTCATAGGGTGCTAATATAATAGGAAAATTCATTCTTCTTTCAAATGGATCCCAACTACTTGGCCCTTCACCTCTGTGTTCCTCAGCTTTCTCTGCATCGTTGCCTATTATAGTGTCGACGTTTTCACTAAGGCATTGAGTTGAACTATAATCCTAGAACTATGCATACGAACAACATAGACCGGCTTTCCTTCTACACTCCTGCTCTCTCTTCACTTTCTGAAAAAAGGAAGGTAATAAGTGTGCTCTCTCTCTGACATACACTCTCTCTGCCTCTCTTATTCCCCAACCTGTCATTTCCCATGTGAATTGTAATTAGAACATACATGTTTGAGCAACCCTCTTTAATCACCACAGTCAATGATAAATCCATTTAATAATACTTGATCTTCCAGATCTAATCTATGTTTCCTCATTCACTATAACCTATTCCTATTTCCTATAATGTATGCCCAACCTCCTCTTATATATTGTTTACTTCTCATATGGAATTGTAAATTACTGAGTGTAATTCATAATTTTCAGTTCACAGTTTATATTTCCCATGGTAGCAAATATTTTTCTCTGCACGTGTTAATAGATGATTCTAAGTAGTTTATGTATACTTTCAGATATTAAATCTTCAGTGATACAGAATGATTAATTTTATGTCATTTGGTTTTGTTTTAAGCAAACAGTTGATAATTATCTGCTGAACAATTTGGGAATGAAGCCACAGCAGAAAGAAAAGAAAAAGATGGCTTTAGAACTCTGGCTAGCACAATATTAGGAAAAAACACAATAAAAAAGAGATGTTTAAAAAGGTAAATTCAATTTTATCACTATATATTTAGTAAATCAAATGTATCTGAAGGTTGCTATTTCCTTGTCAATTTAAATCCATCAATGCCTTAGTTCCTCAACTGATTCCTTGTGGAATCAATTGTGATACACGATGTAAAGAGTAGGATTACTTGCAGTTCATAGCGACGATGGAAGATAGCCATGGGAAATCTTTATTTGACCTTGCTGAATGAACATAATGCTCTTCATAACTGATTATCCTATGATATTGATGGAACTTAATGTGTTATTTAACTCATTTAGACGAATTTATATTTCATTGTTGCACAGATGCTCTCTCATTAGCTTCTTAATTATTTAAAGAAATATAATCAGGGGTTAAAGAGATAACTCGGTGGATAACACCTCTGCAGCACAAGTGTGAGGCGCACAATTTATTTCCACAGAACAAAGATTGATGCCCGGTTAGTATGGTGGCAGACAAAGTGAACCCCAACTAAAATTAAAGGAGTACTGACCTCTGAGATCAGCAACACAGGCTGCCTAATCTATAAAGTGGAACACAATCGAAAAAGATATCCGATGTCCACATGAGGCCTCCACACTCATGAATATACACATCCACATGTGCAAATGTGTGTATTCTCTTGATCACACACATATATACAAAGAAAGAAACAAAATTATGTATAACTAATCAAGTTATGGCACATTTATAAGCCTACAAAGGACAAGTTACTTTAGTTTTAAGCAATTTTACAAAAAAATATTTTTTTCATTCAGCAAGCAAGCACAACTGTATGCCTTGTTTCTGTCTGCAAAACCAGATGATTCAAGTTTAATAAGAGCATATCAAGTTATCTATCAAAATATGAATCAAATCCATCACTCCTGTTAGAATAGATGCTATCAAAATGAGAGAAAAGTGTATTATTTATTGGGCACCTGCTGCATATTTGTCTTTTCATGAGGTGAGGGTGTAGAGAAAGGAAAAAATATGATGAATGCACTGTTTAAGGAAATGGGGGTTATTCCACCTATATATTTAAGTGTGTGTGCATGCACATGCCCATGGATATGTTGGAGACTCTCCTGGTCAGTATATAATTTGTAAGCATCACTTCTCTCTGTCAACAACATTGATTGTAGAGGTCATACTCAGATTATCAGACTTAGCAGCAAGCACCTTTACGTACTATGCCATCTCACCAGTCCAAAATTAGAACTGGTACAGCCATTGTAGAGAACAACCTGAATACTCCTCAAACTATTAAAACCAAGGTAGCCAATGACTCAGATCCACTCACTGGGTATATTTTCAGAGTTTATTTGCTATGTCACTCCTTGAAGCACCCATGGGGTGGTCCAGAGCTGATAAACCCATAAGCAAAACCTGATTCAAATAAACAATGAAACAATGTTCTTCTATTAAAAAACAACCATGATTTCCTGTCATTTTCTACTATCTGAGTGAAACTGAGGGTCAGTATGTAAGTGTAATAAAACCTGAAAGGGAAAGAAAATACTCCAGATTTTCATTCATATGGGTAAAGTAAGCATGCTTGTTTCATAGAAACTAATAGTATAAAAATGATTTTCAGAAACCAAGAAGAGTAGTGGAAGGAGAATGGGCAATTTAGGAAGCAATGAGCACTGAGTTAGATAAGGGGAATGATTCTAGTGTTCTGTGGCACAGTGATGACCACATGTACTGTACAGATGTCCTGTGTATTGCAGAGAAGCCATGAGAAAGGGGTCCTTGTGTGTTTAGTACAAATTAAGGTTAAGTTTGAAGAGGTAGTTAAGCTGACTTAGTTTGTGCAATAAGACACCTTGTAAAAAATTCAGGAAGAAAAATCTACATATTGTAATTCTTTAAGTATTGAAAGCAAAATAAAAATGGAGACTTTTGTGCCACCCAAATTGAATATACATGCATATGAATGAACAAAAATATAAGTGCTTATTTGACCCCAGCTCAGTATCCCAAGGCAAGCTTTTCATGGTTGATTATGTCTCTGCATTACACAAATTATAATCTAACACACATTGAGGATTTATTGCTAACAAAATGAGGTACAAAATATTTAAATGGATTATCCCATTCAACTATTGTAAGGGCACGTGAATTAGAAACTTCATGAAGCTGTATACTTTTATAACAGTTAAAATGTTTACTATCATGGGCTATTTGATTCTTATATACTTTAAGTGAACAAATAGAATTACCCTTTGACCATATTTTGTGACACTGAGTGTTGACATTGATACATTTTATATTTACAAGATTTTGTAGTCTGTCGAACTTAGAAATATCATCACATGACTATAGCCTTAATTGGTTGGGTTTTTTCCTTTCTTTCTGTGAGTAATTTGAGAGCCTATAAGCAGCTGTCATCTCTGCAAAGATCCCAAAACATGAATATTCTAGTCATTCATCCTTTCTATGAAGCTTGTCTTCAAGTCACTAAGCTACTCAAAGCAACATGAAAACTCAGCGTCAAGGTCCTCATGGTGAAGACTACCATGACCATTCAAGGTAGAAGAGGAAATTTTCAAATGGACATAAATTGCAAAAGGATAGTCTGTGTGGTGCGAACCCCAGTGTTTGTGTGAGTTATTTCAAATGAAAATCTATTTCACCAATTTGACTTGTTCATGCATGGATGTCCGCGATTTTAGTATTTGTTTTAGGTTTTAAGCAAATGTAGAAAAACAGATTCTTTCCTAAACATTTTACCATTTTTATATAATCACAATCCTAAAAGAAATGATGACTTTTCTTTTGGAAAATGGGCTAAATATCATTATAAGGTTTTTACTGAACTGCTTAAGAATATAATATGAAATTTGGCAAAGTCCCTTTATCAATTACTTTGAAATTTACTATTTTTAAGTTTAACAAAATAAAATGCCAACTCAAGGCTTTTGTTTTTTGTTTTCCTGATTGAACAGATGGGCACACCCTTGCCTGTATAACAGTAGATTTGGGAGTTTTACTTCATTAAGAGAGTTTCGTATTTTCTGAAAAATTCTTGGTAAAAATCATATTTAAAAACTGACCCTGTAGACTTTCTTACATATTTTAAGCAAATATCAAAAGGAGAACATTACATTCATAAAGCCTCATTTTCTTTCACAGCAAATTTAATTGTGTGACTATGTGAAATAGCTTTTGATCTTGTGGGTTTGCCTAATGTGTGAAACTTGGTGAGATCTCCCACTGCTAATTATTCCCCTTCTTTGTCACCAAAGGTGCTGGAGTGGATGTCAGCATCCTAATGAGGCCTGGACCAGAAATGTGACTTCTCTTCATGTTGCTCAGTGAGCTATGGAGATTGCTGAAGTTTTACCATGCCCCTTAGGGCTCCAACTCACATAATGATATGCAGGCTTGCTGTTGACACTTGATTCTTGGTTACCGTAGAATTATATGAAGAAATAGTACAGTGCGAAAAACTAGATAACTAGAAAATCAGGATTTCATTCTTCGAGATGGGTACAATGTCACTTTTGATATATCCCAGTTTGTCATCAAATGTGCACATCCTGGAATGTGTCCTTACTTTAAGGGTTCACTAAAATCAGCAACAGAAAAACACCAGAGGCTGATAAGTCATGTTGTTTATTTGTAAAGTGAGTATAAGGTAAGAAGCCTTGCTTCATTCCTCTAAAATGTATTGGTCTAAATATACATGCCCCAAACAGATGAAAAGAAATATTAGCAGAACTGTAATACATAGACAACCAGGATTACAGATTGTCTTCCATGGCTTAGACTCTGCATCTAATAATTAGCCGTCTCTGTAGACTGCTGGACAAAATGATTTCAGTAAAATCCTCTTGTGGTGAGTTACTCATTCTTACAGTTTGCCTGTAGCCTTTCTAATCACCAAAATTATGGCAATAGGATATTAAGCATCATGACTCCTCACCATGGTGATTAGAGGGGTTGAGAGACAGAGACTGAATACAAAAAGAATGGACAAATCACTCTTTTAGACATAGGAAAAAGAACAGCCTTGTAAGAAAAGCAACATCTGGATTGTATTGGCTCATCATGTTTAAGATGTAACTCAACATAAGAGGAATCAAATGGGATAGAATTGCCAGATCAGTTCAGTACTCTTCTCATTCTTTAAAACATGTAAATGTATTCAGTGAAATATAACCATATATCTGAATCCTCACTTCCCCACTCCAACATGTGCACCAACATCACCCTACCTCTCAACTTGATGGCTTCCCTTTTTGTTGATAACTCACTAAGTCAATGCACTGCTGCAAGTGTATGTGTCCATGGCTATCAGTTCACCCACTGTAGCAGGGCAATCTACCAGTGATGACGTCCTCCATAAAGACATTTTGTTTTTCATTCCTCAACAGCTACCTGAGTTTTTAATGTACAAGTATATATTACTGGTGGGATTGCAAACTGGTACAACCACTCTGGAAATCAATTTGGAAGTTCCTCAGAAAATTGGAAATAGATCTACCTAAAGACCCAGCAATACCACTCTTGGAAATATACCGAAAAGATGCTCCACAATACCACAGGGAAACGTGTTCCACTATGTTCATAACAGCCTTATTTGTGATAGCCAGAATCTGCAAACCCCCACTCTCCCATGACAGAAGAAGGAATACAGAAAATGTGGCTCATTTACACAATGGAATACTACTCAGCTATTAAGAAAAAGTGGACATCCTGAGTTTTGCAAGCAAATGAATGGAAGTAGAAAATATCATCCTGAGTGAGGTAACTCAAACACAAAAGGACATATATGCTCTCACTAATAAGTGGAGATTAGCCAAAGAGAAAAAAATAAACAAGTATAGAATACCCAAGATATAGTGCACAGAACTCATAAAGGTCAACAAGCTGAAGGGCCCAAGTGAGGATGCCCAGTTCTACTTGGGAGAGAGAAGAAAGCAACAACAAGGGGAAAGGGAGGGAAGGATCGGGGAAGGAAAGAGGCATGGAGTTGGGGAAGAGATGAACATGATCTGTTATTGGGGTTGGGGGGTAGAACTGAAGCCTTGAGGGCCAGCAAAAGAAAGGAAACCGGGATAAAGGAGGTTGGGAGGATCCTCCAGAATGTTCTAGAGACCTGAAAAGTAAGGGAGTCTCAGGACTCAAAGGGGGACCATAGATAAAATGTCCTGCAGTGGGGAGAGGGAACTTGTTGAGCCCACCTCATGTAGAAAGACAGGGCATCAAGTGAGGGATGGGATTATTATCCCACAGTCAAAACCCATAATTGTTACTATCTGAAAGAGTTGCCAGGATGGAAATGGAGTAGAGCCTGGGAGAAAGAAGATCCAGCGAAAGGCCCAAAGTGAAATCTAGCTCAAGAGGAGGCCCCAAGGCCTGACAGCATTGCTGAGACTATGGAGAGCTCACAAAAAGGGACCTATCATGACTCCACTCCAAAAGCTCCAACAAGCAGCTGAAAGAGTCAGATGCAGATATGTGCACTCAACCAATGAAGAGAAGTTACTGGAGTGGTTGAATTAGGGAAAGGCTGGAGGAAGCTGAGGAGGAAGGCAACCGTGTAGGAGGACCAGCAGTCTCAATTCACCTGGGCCCCGAGATCTCTCAGATGCTGGATCACCAACTAGACAGCATACACCAGCTGAAATGAGGCCTCCAACATTTGCCCATCAGCGGACTCCCAGGTCTGGGTTTAATCAGAGAAGATGCACCTTGAGGGTTCTCAAGAGAATGGAGGCCCCAGGGAGTTCAGAGGTCTAGTGGGGTGGGGACATCCTCGTGGAGATAGGGGGCAGGGAATAGTTATGAGATGTGGAACAGTAGGAAAGTAGACTAGCTGGGAGGGAAATAAAATCTGAAATGTAAAAATAAATAAATAAATAAATAAATAAATAAATAGTGCTTATACCAAAAAAGAATATATTCAATTTAATTATGACAAATATCTTTTTAACCTATTCATTGTTATGAAGTGCACATGATTAAAAATATTTTGCCCTTCAAAGTGTATTTTTTTAAATCATGCATTATTGGATTGTTACATAATAACATTGTTCTTTTGAAAACTGCATGGAAAACTAGGGGAAGAAGACAACTTTAGAATGATGCAGTGATGACCGCTGTAAACTAATTCTTGAAAGAAATTGATAAATCCACGTTTGGACTTTAGTCATCAAGTAAATGGTTGAGGTTTGTGTTGTTATTAATCCTGTTGACTTCCTACAACAGGTGCTATTTTTATCTCCTTAGGCTGTCCATTAGCCAAATGAAGGGCCATCTGGAAGAGGAGTCTGTTCTTTGAAAAATGTGATGGAGTTGATGGCTTTTTAACTGCTAGTCATCTGCAAATTGCTGGTAAACACTGGAAATCAGTGTTGATCCCTCAGAATCAAGGAGTTAGTCAAGTACTTAGAGACAAAGCAATGGAGACACCTTTTCAACCAGATGTGCACATCAATTCAGATTTTTAAAAAGAGGTGCCCATGCTCCCTTTTCTGAAGTGTATAATACAGAGAGAGAACAATTGAATACTTATTCTATTTTTGATGCCTGCAGCTGAGTCATATAAGCAAGATCTCCTTTAGAAAAATTTAAACATGAGACATATTAAATCCTGACCGGGGGTGGGAGGGAGGTATGTTTACATGGAAACAATTTATTATGAATTTTCCCTTTTGCCATTTTATAAGACTGGTATTCAGAAGAAGAGAAGGAAATGGTTTTGATGACTGTCTCCCAGCACAGTTCGTTGGGAGTATTTTTAATAACCACAAGTTAAAGGGTCTCTAATAGCACTATTCTAGAACCTTCTTAAGGGCATTCACAGTAAGTGGCTTCATTTCTCTGATGAAGATTTTTGTGTCTCAGAGGGTATGGGTAACATGACCAACTCTGTGGTTCTTACGGGATTAAAACACGTGATAAAATGAAGGGGATTGCTGATCATTTTGGTGCTCCAAATCTCTCCTTGATTCCTAATAGAGTCCAAAAGCATGGTGTGGGTAGGTGTGTGTGTGTGTGTGTGTGTGTGTGTGTGTGTGTGTGTGTGTGTGTGTGTGTGTGTGCGCACGCACAAGCACACGCAAACACATTGCACACTCTAGGGGAATCACAAATTTACGGTCACGCTAAAATTATATATAGCTAAAGCAAAATAAGAAACAAATCTTTTATATATGTGTATATGTTTCCGTCTTTAACTACATGGCTAATGTAAGCATATTGCTATGTGTTTGATCTTATTATAACACATTTCTAAACAATTAAAATACTGCTACTACCACGCGGAGGTGTGAGATATGTTTTCCCTCTGGAAGAGCATTCATATTTAAAAATCTAAAGAAGACCTAAAAGGATTTTGGTTAAAAACCGTCCTGCAATATAATTACACAAATGGTATGATTTATTACTTATTGTTATGCCGAACAACTACCTGAACATTAATGTAGATGGAAACAAAAATAATTAGGGAGAGAGGGAATGAAAAGAACAGGTAAAAATGCCGTGCAGCATTGATAAGAATGAGAACCAAATCTAGAATCAGTGATATTTGTCACTTTGTAGAATCAATACGTATCACTTCACGGTGTATCACAGTGGTGTCTTCTTAATGCTTTCTGATGCATGTAGACAAAAAAATACAAAAAAAAACTAACAAACAAACAAAAAACCCTTCATCTTTCTTGCCAAGGTTTGTGGGATCTGTCCGTGTTTTCTATCTTTATCTCTCCTATCCTTCCAACCTATGAGTCCTTCAGGATCCTTAATGAAGAATCTTCATGGACCAAGCTGTTCCACGTGGGATATGCCTCGTTTATCAGTCGCTATTCTCAGACCAACAAACCCATCAGCCTGTCTCTGCAGAAAGCTCTTCTAGTTTTCCAAAGAACTTCACCGCATCCCCAGCGTGAGCATTGTTGGAGTCAGACAGAGGTTCTTCATGGAGTTTCACACAGACACAATTGACCATTTTGTAAGCAATAAAATGATATGATTGTATTGTCTTCTTGCTCAACTGGACTGGCAAGTCTCTGAAGAGAAGCCTCACCATAGTCTTGCTGATGAGTGATCTAATTGTATCCTCAAACCTTCCAGCTTGTGGCTGTTACTGTTATTATTTTTTTCATTTTAATGATCAGAAATGAAAATTAGAGGGTATTAATTCCATTTGCTCACACAGTAGAGACCCCATTGCTCCTGGGCTTTGATTTGTAAGTAGTATCTTTTGATTCGTATGCAGTATCTATTATTCTTCATGCTTATTTTTCTGAAACTCCCACTCAATTTAATTTCCTCTTTCAAAGAAAGCTATGTCTATACTAAGTTCACATTTACAGGTCAAATGCCCCTCTCTAACAAGTATTGCCTCATTTATTGCTTAAAGTGAAAGCATTTGACTATAACTCACACAAAATAATAGAAAATATGTACATTTTCCTTGCTTCTGTACGTATAATCAATGCAAACACATATTCAGACAGCACAGCAATTACTGCCTCACCTTAAAATGAAGTTTTAGAGGGTATACAAATAATTTATTCGAAACTTGACATTAAACATTCATGTCAGTAATTGTCAGTCTAAAATGTATCTACCTGTAATTTGCCCATGTTTTTGCGGCATGATAAACATTTTTTTCCTAGTATCTTAACTTTTATTTTATGTCTGCCACTGCCTGGAAGGACAACAAAACTAGACGCATTATACCAGTGAGCTCCAAGAGCAATCTTATTGATGTTAAAGCTTTTTAAGGAGTTCAAAAAAAATGAAAGTAATGGGCTTTGTCATGCCACCAGAAACAAAGTGGTTTTAGTTCTTTAAGAACAGCTTAGTACAACATGGCAGGCAGTACAATCAAATTATTTTGTCTGCTTGTCTAACAGGAAGGCAACAGTATCAACTGACATCCTGCAGCGCTGAGATAAGGCTCTGAAGAAAGGCCTGGAAAAGCTGTGTTTATCTTGCCAGAGACAATGATTGGGTAATTTGGACATTTCATATTTAATAAAAACTATTTAAATCAGAAACCATCAGACCTGCACTGATGGGGCTTACATTTATATATTGTACCCTCTGTCTGACTCAAAAAAAAAAAAAAAAAAAACAACAACAACAAAAAACAAAAAGTGATTGAGTCCTTCTCACTTTTAAGAAGTACTCTTTAAAAAGAAGGGAGCATACAAAATGCTTTGAATTACTTTTAAATTAAACCATAAAGCTGACATGAATAAAGGGGACCTCCTAACACTCTACATGGAGACCATGAGCATCTTAAGTTAGCACAACCCTTGGCTTGGTTATGTTTTGTTTTCCATTGTAGGTTGGATCTGCATTGCAATAAAGGTATTGTAAATGATTTCTGATCCTCCCTGACATCACAAATCATAACTTGCATAGAGCCATAGGTGTAATCAAAGATCCGTTTTTGCAGTGATTCATATAAGCAGAAATGCTTATATGAATTCATATACAAGAAATGCTAGGTGTTTTATAATCAGTCCTCAAACATTCATCTCTTCTTTTCTTAAAGCCGTGGAAAAGAGGGAGAGATGGGATAAAATATAAAAAAGAACGAGGTTAGAAAACAAGACAAGCTCACTTTTTAAAGTCGAAAAATTTACTTTCTACACATACTCAATTTTCATGTGAACTGTATTTCATAAAGTAATCATAGAAATGGCTTTTTCCCCCAGCAAAGAGCTTTTTGAATCTTCCACTCAAAATGTAACATATACAACTTTGAACTCCTATGTTGAATAAATCACAATAATTAGGATTTCACTTTTCAAGAAATCACATTCTACAGGTGACTAGGAAGCAAGGAAAATGGCTTTATTCTTACTAATAACATAGATTCATTTATTTTTCTCTGATGTAGGTGTACTTAGAGGTGGAGCATGACTGTATGAATAGCCAAGAACTCATCAATGCATAAGGATAAAGATTATCTCTATTAAAAGAGTGCTTCATGTGTGTTAATAATTAGGCCTCATTTTATTAGTGTTCCCTGACATAGCATTCTGAGGTAACGCATCACAGTAAGTACAGCAAGCTCTTAGGTGAGACACCACATACATGCCAAACACTTCTTAAGCCTTTGGTAGATTTGCACGTTGATTGAAGTTTTTCTCTATACTTTTCTTCAAGTCCATTTCTGGTATTTTGATCACCGTTCTATTGTGAACGGACACATCCACGTAGGAGGCTAGATGAAATTACAAAGCTATTGGAAGTCACAATTCTTTTCAAGTGAAAAATAGCACACAATGTATACATGAATGGAAGCACGTTCATAATACCTATTGGCTTACAGTGGAGTAACAGGATGGAAAAGTCGAAAGCTGGTGGCAATTTAAATATCAGTAGTGGCACATTCTCCTCAAAGGCTTCTGCTGCAAATGCATGCTTTACAGTCAAGGAAAAGGTTTGGGTGATGTTGTTAGCATCATTTCTACAATTTTCACTGATAATTGAGAAATTCTCAGGTGCAGTGGTAGAATTCATTGCCCCATAGTTTTTGTGACCTTTCCCCGGCCCTCCATTACTTGAAAGATTCATTCACAGTGTCGTTTTCTAAAGTAGTATTTCATATAACACACAGGAGTTCCGTGAAGGTTATAAATATGGGTTTAAAGACGATGCCATGGTCAAAATATTAATGCTGTATACACGATGGTTTAAAAATACTAATTTAAGGCTAATAAAATCATTCGAAGAAATTTTGTCACAACTCAAAGAATAAGGGAAGGAGCAATAAGTTTGTCACTTAATGTAATTCTGAAAATGTGCTACAGACGCAGGAAAACTAGGAAGGCATTGAACGTGATGCTGACTTATGATTCACCTGCAAGAACCATAAATCTTGCCTAGAAAAAAAACACCAAAAGATTACTTAATTCTCTTGGCGTCTTATAATGTTCTAATGAGAGACTGAGCTTTGTGGAAACATCTTACATGAGAGAAATGTAAGACGTCTGACTCCGCTTCCATCGTTTTCACGTGGAGCCTCCACACTGAGAGCGACACTACCCCCACTTCACTTCCGCTCTTATGGGGCCAACAATTTAGCCATGCATACATTTGGGGCGGTCTGTGCTCAGGACTTTTAACGTTATGGCATTCTGTAGTTGGTTGTTGTGGGACATACGCTCACTTCTTGACTTACTTGGATTTTGGTTTTCTTTAGTATTTGGTTCAGACCTGTTTTGCAAGAAAGCATTCTTGATGGCTTTACAGGTTGTTTTGTAGTTGTTATTGTTTATTTGTTTTCTGCTGTTCAAATATTGATAACTTTTTTCTTTTATTGAAAATAGATTCTTTTCACATATACCATGTCTTAATTATGGTTTTCCTACCCTCTACTCCTCGCAGTTCTTCCCCACCTAATCTCCAGCTTTCTGTCTCTCATTGGAAAACAATCGGACTTCGAAGGGATAATGATAAAATAAAATGAAATAAAATAAATAAAATATAACATAAAACAAAATACCTCTGAAAAGGAAAAAACCAAACAGAAGGAATAGAGTACAAGATAAGCATAAGAATTAGAGACACACCTGTTTGAAGACTCACTGCAAGCTGTGATATTTACACAAAGGACTCATAGTGTAAAAGGAGAGAAGAGAGAAAGAAAGAAAGCAAGAAAGAAAGCTAGAAAGCAAGAAAGAAAGAAAGAAAGAAAGAGAGAAAAAGAAAGAAAGAAGAAAGAAATGAAACAAAACAAAGAAGCAAAGAGAGGAGATCATATATATTACATGCGTAATAAAAATAAAAAGTGAAAGTTTTTTAAACAAAGAAGAAAAAAACAGAAGAAAAGAGACAGAGCCCTATGTAATACTGTGAGATGAAGAACATACAAAGATGGCCTCCCGTTTGTTTTCTGTTGAGCATCTATCTACTGCTGGGCATGGAGCCTATCCTAAAGAGTGGTTTCGTAATGAGACTCCCTTGACAAAAGCTAAGTTTCCTTTTTGTGGGTATTATTACTTTCCAATAGCTTCCGGGTTAGGGATAGAAGACCGTGTCCAGTGCTCCTGTCAGTTCTAGGGCCCCATGTAATGGAGACCACGGAAGCCCTATGCATACTGCCACAGTCCTGTTAACTCCCACGCGTGTTAGTCCTACTGTGTCTAGAAGCCCTTGTTTTCTGCTGTTCACCATCCTCACCGGCTCTTGTCTAATTCTGCATCCTCTTTTGTGGGGTTCCCTGAGCTGTGATGTGGATGATGACGTCCCTCTTTCAGCTGAATGTTCCATGTTCCCTCAGACTCGTGGTGGCTGGCTCTGGGTCCCTGCATTTGTTCTCGTGGCTGCAGGACAACGTTTTCGGGTGATGGCTGAGCAAGACACTGACCTATTTCTCTGACCAGAGTATAGACGAAAAAGTTGTGTCTGATACAATAAATACTAAAGCAAATTCAAAGAGCTTTAAAATCAACTTGGCTGTGATGCACATTTCAATAACTTCAACAGTTGATAAGCTACTAAGGAAGGACTGAAAATTCAGGATAGCCTGCCTGGAAAATGAGTCTCTCTATGAATCTCTTCAACCTTTGTCTTGTACATCATGCATGTACACACACACACACACACACACACACACACACACACACACACACACACACACACACACGGGGGGGGGATTTCTAAGACACTTACAGAAAAAATCTTCATATACTACCCTTTTCCAAGAAGTAAATTGATAGCATTTTTGAAAATGAGTTTGGGGTTGGGGATTTGGCTCAGTGGTAGAGCGCTTGCCCAGCAAGCGCAAGGCCCTGGGTTCGGTCCCCAGCTCCGAAAAAAAAAAAAAAAAAGAATAGAGAAAATGAGTTTGGTGTCATTTTTCTTAGACATTACTTTAAGATAATTTCTTAAAATTAGTATACTTCATTGTAGTTTTTCCAAATACAAGCCCTGTTATTATGTTGATAAAGCATCAGCAAATTTTATACAAAATCATATCAGTGGTAATATTATTTCCTCTAGGAAAATACTATGGAAAACAAAAGTAAAACCATACTTGTGTGTGGACATATGCATACATGTATATATGTATTTTATATATAGAAATCAATGCATTTATTACTATGATAGATAAGTCTGTATGAATCAACGTGGAATGTCCCTCAAGAGATAAAAACAAACTCAGAACATATAACATATAGAGAAACGTACATTTTGATTTCTTCCCTAGAAATATAATTTGTGGACATTATTATAAGGATAGAAAGACAGAAAGATTGAGAAACAAAAAAAGATAGCAAGACAGAGAAGTGTGGAATATAACAGACATTATTTTCTGCCTGAGATCACAATAAAAAATGATATAGAGGACTAGAAAAAAATCCATGGATGACATTTTATTTACACTTCATCTTTTTTGAACTTAAGGGATATACAAAGAAACTACATAAACTTAAAAATCATAAGCACTAGATGGTAAATTATGCCCATCACCCAAGTCAAATGAGGATACGTACATATCACCAGAAACCTAAAGGTCTCAGTTTTCTTAATTCAAACTCTACTTTCCCTGCTGGAAGGGACTAAAACTTTAGCTCCTCTAATAATTATGATATTTTTGTTTTTTAATGTAGCATCTGTGGAAAGCACACATAGTGCCTCTACCTGACACTAGAAAATGGTTCTCACTACTTCCCCCTTGCTTGTGACAGCTTTCTCCTGTGTATTACTTGTCCCCACTGAAATCACTTTTTGAAAGGTTACTGTTGTAACAAAGTTCGCTGGGAAAGCAATACGCCTTGTGTTTTTAGAAGATGATGGGCAGAAACAGTGACCACAGCATCAAAGAAAGTGGCTTTTATCAACATAGAATCATAGTCACTTATATCTTCTGTAGATCCACCACGCAGCATGGGAACGGGTAAATCGCTTGTAAGAGTCTTCTAAGGAGAAAAGTTAAGATAGTGATTAAAAAGCCACGGCCTCCATCTTCCAACATAAGCTTGCGGATAAAGTCCACTTCTCAGTACATTTTCCCACCATTCATTAACTCCATCAGGCAACCAGAACATATGGGGTATATTTATTAACTTAGTTTTTTAATTCACAATGATAGTTGTAAGATAAATAGTTTTTTCTATACATATCAATCATGTGTTATTTTATCAGTATCTGTGAATATTGCACAATTACTTTATCTATTCTGCTATTGGAATACATTTTGGTTGTCACCAGTTTGAAGGAAACATGAACAAAGTTGACTTTTGTGTTATTGTATACAAATTGATGTATGCGTTTTTGGCCTATAGAGTCTCTCTATGGTTGTGTTATGATAATAATATCTTTATCAAATAAGTTGTCAATTTGTAACCCTCTGTCTTGCCTATAACAGGCACAAGTTTGCATTGATCAATATTGCATTCATCATTTAGAATGACTGGACCTAGCTATTCCTCAGGTTTTCTCGATTTGCAGCCCCTCGCATTTTGCCTTTCCTGTCTCTGTTCTTTCTCTTATCCATGTAGGAAATATGTGAACGAAACAAAAAATAATACTTAATAAAAATGACCACATTATCTTTTTTGTCAAAAGCCAGCCCTGCCATCTTGCCCTGTTTGATTCTGCTTTTGCCAGTCTATAAGTTCTCCATTCGACTCTCTATGTATTGATTATATTAATTCTTAAACTATTATCGAAAGCATCTGTAATCTGATAGAAAAATTACTCATAAGTTTTCTGATCATTAAAATATTAAGACTAGAAAGAATATTATATTATTTCTAGGCTTATCTAATTTTTATAAAACTGGATGGTTTTATATTTCTGTGTTAATTGTATTCCGATTAAATATTGTTTTCCTTTCAATTCAAAGCTAATCTAAGTACATAGACAACTTTATAGTTACTTTCTTTCTCAATCTTCTCTGCATACAATGTTCTCTACATAAAAATCATACAAATATGAGCAAATCATGTGAGCTTTGGATACGTGTATATCTTGGTGAATGATATACACCAAGCATTTCAGATAGCGTTTCAATTACCTCAAGCGTTTACTATTTCTTTGTTATTTATCTGGCTCCCTTCCCCTCTTATTCCATATATGGTCGATTGAATTGGATATATCTCCCATAGGCTCCTTTACTTGAAACCTTTGCTAGCCCTGTTTGGGGAGACAAGGAACTTTTAAAATGTGGGGCCTTGATGGCTGAAGTACGTCCATAGAGTTGTCAATGGTTTTTTGCTTTGGTTTGTTTGGTTTGTGTGGGGGTTTTTTGCCATAAATTTCTGAAATGAAAATATGATTTATTTCTTGTCACATCTTACACTTAAAACCTTAATGTCTCATAGTTACTTGAGTTATGTCAACATAATATAAACATAATGTCATTAATGTTGTCAAGTTTATGCTGTTGTAAAGGAAAAATGAAGTAGAAAAGACTACCTCACTTTCAGTGGAGCTCTGAAAATCACCACGAAACGATCCCAGTGTCTGTTGTCTCTGTGTTTCCTATGATCTGTTGAATCTACCACTCAGCTTCCTTCTCTGACTCCCTGCCGCCATGCCTCTCTGACCTTTACGACTCCTCTCTCTTACTGCCAGAACTGGAAGCAAAATTACATTCTGTAAGTGACATGTCATGAGGTTTCATCACAACAACAAAAGGCAACAAGTACTCTAATGGCTTTGATTATTCACTATCTTCTATTGATCCAAAGTAACTGGTTTGACTTGCATTTTTTCCTTAAGACTTAAGAAAACCCGATGTTTTATGAAAAGTTTTCTCTGCCTCTTTTTAACTTGGGAGCCAGATGTAGATCTCTCCTGAGAGACACAGCCAGAATACAGCAAATACAGAGGCGAATGCCAGCAGCAAACCACTGAACTGAGAACAGGACCCCCGTTGAAGGAATCAGAGAAAGAACTGGAAGAGCTTGAAGGGGCTCGAGACCCCATATGAACAACAATGCCAAGCAACCAGAGCTTCTAGGGACTAAACCACTACCCAAAGACTATACATGGACTGACCCTGGACTCTGACCTCATAGGTAGCAATGAATATCCTAGTAAGAGCACCAGTGGAAGGGGAAGCCCTGGGTCCTTTTTTTCTTTCAAAGCCTTTTCTGCACGTGCTTTCTACCTATACATTCCTTCTCATGTAACCCCCTAAAGATAATTTGACCTCACAGCTATGGTTTATCTTAACCATACAGTACAAAAAGCATAATATTTGGTTTTTGTTTTCAGTCTGTTCACCACACACACTAGTGAAGCTCATATGCTTTAAAGTAATGACATCGAAATGGGTACCCCTTTCTAAGACATTTATTCAATAACTATTAGTCCCTCTTATAACTGTACTGTCTCCTAGAACTAATCATATGAATACAGTGTTAACAAAAACAGTACCAAGGTATTACTAAAGGAGAGCATTGTTTTCCTAGATACCGCCACTCTTAAGTTTGGTGAGAATTCTATATACTTAGAAATATCAATTTATCTTGAATATATGATATGCCATGTTAGAACTTTTAACAATATCATTTGTTTAATATAGAATGATGAATATTATCTAACTTTGCCTCCTAAGACGGATTCTCTCTAGTGGTTAAATAGTCCTCCAAGAAATGGCTGTACAATAATTTGCATAATCATTTCTATCTGACTCTTCAAATTAGTTCTCCATTTCTAAACTGCAGGCTCTTGACATTCTAAAAGCCGTTCTCTGAGCTACAGCTCCATCCCTCTCTGTTTGGAAATGTACACTGCATGCTTTTATCCAAGAGTTTTATAGATACCAACTTATTTCATCATCGCCTTTCCTGTGCATTGACATCGTCCCGCGTCTGATTTCATTTAAAATACAAAACTTCTTTCCTCTCCATTTATCCCACTCACAGAGTGCGGCTGAAAAGACTAGTATTTCCTTTCACTTAGCATGCAAGCTCGGTGTTCCCAAGAAACTGATTGTAATTATTAATTTCGGTTTCTATATATCTTAAACAAAAGACTTACAGAAACATGTCTATATTGTACGTTTTCTATTCTAATCTCTCTGCTTCTTATATTTCTTTCTAGGACCGCATGTTAATTGGAAGTTGGCATGCGTAAAAAGATGCTAAGTAAGACATTTTTTTTTAATGCTACCACACTTTAAAGGTTAAATTTATCATCTGGCATACTCTTTCCATGATTTAACCAGCTTTTCTTTCATGAATAAGTTGATGAGACATTTTTTGGCAGAAAAGTCCAAAACACAAACATAGTGAGTTTTTTTTTTTTCTTGTCTGATCTCATACATGAAAGAGTGAGAGACACTGAGTTTTCTCAACATGTCCTAAACGCAACTGTGTCTAATGGTCGTGAAATTTATACCTGTTGTAAAAGAGGGAGGTAAAAAGAATTAAAAAACATAAAATAAAAAGATGCTCCCACACCTTCAGTGTAATGCTGACAAGCCTTCACTAGTTAAATTGTAGCTTCCAGAGCATGACCTACTGTCTCCGGCTTTCTGTCAGGCATCTTCGCTATTACTAATTTTCTGCCAGCAAGATGGCGACCTTAGGGCTGACTAATTAGCTATTGGTTTATGTATTTTCGCAGCATTAATTGCAAAAGCCTTCACTGTTACTTCGTGGCTAGATTAACCTTGTTAGTGTGTGGAATTAGAACTGGAAAGGCCTCGTTATACCGTCTCGTCTGACATTTGGGAAGGGTTTTAACTCACTGACTGGAACATGAGGCTTCCACTGCCTTTGGATGGTCTCAGTAGTTCCCCCTCATAACAGCAAATATTTGGATGATGCTTAGTGATTACATCTTGATAGATGTTAATTTGATGTTATCCATCACCGATTAACTCCCCCTTGCTCTTCACTATATTTTTCCACAGAGCTATACATTTTTCATGCAACAACAAAATGATTTTGAGGCCAGAATTAAGTCACCTCATAATAGGGTTTAAAATGTAAATAAGTATAAATTGAGAGGAAAATACACCAAACAGAATAAGCCGTGTCATATCAGCTTTAATTTCTTAATAATTAATTATCCTCAAAAATATCACTGGTTGTTTAAAGCCAAAATATTATCCACTTCTTTTCAAATTGCTCTTCTTTGGAGGACACAGGTTTACAAGATCAATTTTTACTTCCAAAAGAACTTCAAATTATTAAGCTTATAAATGAATTACAAAAAGAAAAGTTCAAGAAAACCTTAATTTCTTTATCAAGTTCTGGGATTTATAGTTGTCATTATCCTTATGGGTAGTACTAAAAAAATACTTTTAGAAAAGTTAAATATTTATTTGATTATAATAGACAATTTAAAATAACTCTATTCTATCTAGGATACAAACCATTTTACCAAAAGTCATATGCCATAAGACCATATACTAGGACATTTTGTTATTGATATCATATAAGCCCTTAAGATCTTGCAAAGAGAAAAAAAAATGGTGCTTAAGGGTCTAATTGAAAGGATGCCAAAGCCCTTAGGTCAAAATTGACATTTAAGATTTTTAATGACTTTTATTTCACTCAATAAATGCATGTTGATTGATCAGTGGTTTTTTTTTTCTTTCAAAACTAGAAAGTCAGGATTGATCTTGACGTTTGTTTTCCCAGCCTCACATCGCTTCCTCTCCCTTTGATTTCTGTCCCTAACCTGACTAGCAACACATGAAAGTTACATGAGACCTCTGTGTAGTTGACTAGAGATGCTCTGCCCATATTTTATGAGAGAAGCAAGATGCCCAGAAAGTGAATTGGTTAAGGTATGACTGTCATTGCTTTTATCAGTGCAGCTCAAGTCTTACATCACATCATGTGATGTTAGCCCACGTTTGTAGTTGCCATTCATTTGTACATATGGGGACTATGTATACACAATCTTGTGGCAGGTGTTTGTAAAATCACAACAATCAAGTTCACTCATGATTGTCCTTGGTAAGGCTAACTTTGCCCTCTAAAACTATTTCCCCTGCCTTGCCTTTGAATAGAAACCAACAATTTTGTGATATTCTTCCTTTGTTTATTTTGTTTTTGTATTTACATTTCAAATGTTATCCCCTTTTGCCCCTCTCCTATTCCGCCTCCCTATATACATCAACCCCTGTACTAGTCAAGGGTTGACTCTGTCTTATGTTTGTAAAGGTAAAAAGACAAGGACAATGAAGTTTCTATTTGTCACATTGATCAGCTCTACCCAGAGGACTACTTTAGTTTATCATAAATATTCAGTTTTCTTAAATCTGCATAATTTCTGGATAAGTACAAATTATTAATGCATGGTGCATTTATTTCCATTTATTCTCCAAGCATGTATTAACCCTAACAATCTTCAAGGAACAATATTAGGTGTCAAAAATACTTTTGAAAATAAAATAATTAAGATGTCATTTATATCTTAAATGAATAGAGGCCGCATTGTATGATTTTGTAAAAATGCTTCCTATTAGTGACAATAGTATTGTAAGGACTTCCTCACTCCTCTTGTACAAAAATCTTTTTCTATTTATTCAATATTTGAGGAGGCTATTTGAGAGAATGATTTACAATTAATTGGCCCATATGTTACAGAGAAAAACATACTTATTATTCAACACAATCAAGATTGCCTTTTCTGTTTTCTGAAGACTGTTCACTTCATTCAAATTAATATTTAGACATTGAAATTCTGTATTTGCAAAATTATGTCCATACTCTAATGAAAAAACATTTTCCTCTGTAAAGCTTTGCACACCAAAATTACTATCTCAAAGTTCAGTATTATTTTTACCCCTTCTATTATTTACCCTCTATGACCTTGGAGAAAAGATAATGTGCCTGGCATATAAATGGATAAACAGAAGAACTTGATAACACCTAGAAAAAATTTTAACTTAAATAAAAGCCCTCATAACTAATTTAGTCAATAAGGAGGGAGGGAATGGAGAAGGAGATGGAGAGGGAGAGGGAGGGGGGAGAGGAGGAGGGGAGGGGAGGGGGGAGAGAGGAGAGAGGAGAGAGAGAGAGAGAGGAGAGAGAGAGAGAGAGAGAGAGCACAGGTGTGCATGAGTTTGTTGAGAAATATATGTGTGAAGATATATGTACATGTGAATGCACAAATGCACAGGTGTGTGAAGTCCAGAGGTCAAGTGTGTTTTTTTTTTATCTCTTAGTTTATTCTCTGAAACAGTTTCTTTTTCACTGAACAGGAATGTCACTGATTAAATAGATTGGAGTGGCTGGCTATTCAGTTAGGGATAATCATGTTTTTGTGTCCTGTCCTAAGATTACAAGCAGACACTACTGTCCTAAGATTACAAGCAGACACTACTGCATCTAGGGTTTTTGTGATGCTCATAAGGCAGATGCTACACTCACTGAGTCTGTTCTCCAACCTGGAACATTTTCAATTGGTTTAATTCCAATATGATTTTAGACTATTTCTGCAAAGGTCAATCCCATCAAGCAAATTGGTTGCTAGAGATCAAACCTATTTTCACCAATGCCATCTATCAAAATGTCTTAATAAGGAGTTGGTTAATACAAGAAAAAGTGAAACCCGCAAGCCAGTCCCAGACCCTTTAATCTATAATGATGTTCTACTTGAAAGATATGCTAGGGCAATGGTCACACAAAATTGTGAGAATACCAACCAATACCTGATTTGACATAATGCCTACTCCATGAGATGAAGCCCATACCAGGCACTGCCTGGGTAACTAAGAACATGAGGTGGGATAACCCAGGGACCTACAATACAGCCAAATACCACTGGTATTTTAAAACATCTTAGTTATAAAATGACTCCTAATGAGATTCTGCTATAGTCACAGATCAGTGCTTTCTTGAGCCATCATCAAGGAAACCACCTTCTGTGACAGATGGGAGCTTACAGTCAGACGTTATGAAGAGAGCGAGAGACTTTAGAACACTCAACACTGAATGGAAGATTTTCATCAAATTCTTGCCCTGAGGGTTCAGGGAACACTAAACAAAATAAGGCAGAGAGTATGAGCAAGAGAAGATGGAATGCACCAAGAAAAAAAGGCTCTCGAAATCAGTGCAATCAATCCTATATGATACTCAGAGACTGAGGCAGCGTGCACACGACCTCCATGTGTATGAACCAGCCCCTTTGTGTATGTATTATGGCTTCTGGTCTAGTGTCTTTGTGGGATTCCTGAGTGTGTCAATGAGTGAGTCTTTGATTTCTAGGCCTTTTTTTTTGTACTCTTTTCCTTTCCTTTTCTTTTCTTTTTTCTTTTTTTTTTTGTTTGTCTTGCATAAGAGTGTTTTATTTTATTATTTCTTTTGTTGTGTTTTATTATTGTTGTTCATTAGAATCCTGTTCTTTACTAATGAGAGACAAAAAAAAGAGTGGATTCAGCCGAGAGTGGAGGTAGAGAGAAACAGGGAGTAGATGGAGGAGAAACCATAATCAGCTTATACTATGTGAAAAAAAAAAACCTGTTTTCTAAAAAAAAGAAATAAAAGAAATTAAAATTTGAGTGTTTTCCGTAACAAAAGCTATCATTTTAACTTAGCTTTAACATTGTTTAAGGAGAAAAATAAGGACTATTTTGTGTTCCTCTATTATAAATATAAATTGCAGGTACTTGGCAATGATCATTCATGATGCATTATAAATTTTAATATTAAAACATCTTAACAACATACTAATCCTGAGGTGTTTTGCTTCACTGTATGTGTAATAATTTCATAGCAAAGGTCTCCTCACATCAGGAAAGACTTGTTTACAGACTGTGTCTATGTTCCAGACTATGCCTATCATCAAAACTTTCCTCCTATCTTACTAAAGATGGCTCGCTCTATATATCAGAATTGTTGTGTCTGAATAGTGTGGGGGGGGGGAGGCCTGGAAATATACAAGTTTCATGTGTAATCAATTATTCAGCAGTCTGTCATCTCTTGCAACATCTAGAAAATCCAGATCAAATGGCACACAATTGTCCAAAGTATTAGCAGGCAAGACCACCCTCATGAGAGGCACAGGAAGCTAGCATGTCAGAGTCATGCATTTGGTACCAGGTGTCCCGTATAGATTATATTTCAAGGTTCAGTAGCATATTGAAATCAACAATATGATATTCACTTATTACCTCTACAGTACTATCTAGATTGCGGTGTCTGTATTCTGAAGCTTGGGAATATTTTTGGCAATCTTTCAAATAATTACACCTCATATTCTCCAAAGATTGTGGACACAGGTCAGTGGTGGCTCTAGTTTTATATGCTATGATAAATCATCACTGAATTAAAAACAACATAAGGGAGGATTTATTTAGCATACAATTCCAGACAACAGTCCAACAGTGTGAGAAAATGAAGGCAGGATTTCAAGTATCGCATGCACAGTCAATAACAAAACCCACAAAGGAATTCTTGCTGGCTTGCTCATTCCTGCATAGTTGTCGTGTATCCTAAGGAGTTCAAGAACCCTCGCCACAATGAGACATGTGTTTCAACATAAGTTGACAATCAAGAAAACTCTCCACAGACATTTCCCCAGACCAAAAATACGAAGAAATTAATCAGTTGAAGCTTTCTCCCCAGTAGGTTATAAGTTGTGGCAAGTTGACATTTAAAACTAACCATCACATTAACAGACCATTTCTCTAAAATCTACTGTATACCCTGTGTGAGATCTCTAGCACTGTAAAGAAATATGTAAAAAGTAATCTTTTGATTAGGTAATTAATTTAACAACAAACATATTTTCAAGTAAGTTAGTGGAATACTAACAAGGAAGAGTTTTATTAGTATGTTGTTGCTGTAAAGGGAAAGTTAGAATTTCTTTCCTATTTCTCAAAGCACCTCTTGTCTGCTTTTTTTCTCTTCACAAGTCCATGTCTTCTGAAGATTAACATCGTCATTTCTCAAGGCTGTATCCTAGTTGGTTGCTTCTTTTCACTCTGTACATCTCTCTAGTGTTTCAATATCTCCTGTGCCTTTAATTAACATCTATGTGAATTTCCTATAAGCCCCCTGAAATTTTGTTTGATTATAATAATTATACCACAAGTCTAAAGTTTCTAATACTGAACTTGATTGGTTCCACAGTCTTAGAGAAATATTTAATAAATATGATAGAATTTTCCTTTTTGAATCCTATTTTCCTTATGTCTCCCCCTTCTTATTTCCAGAATACTTTTAAATCTCATGCATTTCCTAATCCACCTAACAGGATGGACCTGAATGAAACACTCACTGTCCTGGAAATCTTCTATTCAGACTAAAAAAAACCTTAAATCAAATGTTCACAATAAAGATAGAAGTTTGAGAATGTATATCAAAATAAATTAAATGGTGCTTATAAAGTTTCATCGAGGGCAGGGGAGATAACCCACTGGATAAAGCACTCATTGTGCAAAGCTCGTTGTCAGAATTTGGATGCCCAGAACCCACATATAATCCCTGCTTGTCTGGGGTGGTGGAAAACAGGAGAAACTCCAAAGCTTGCAGTATAACTAGCCTTGTGTTCAGTGATGGTCAAGTAATCTTGCTTCACAAATAGGCAGAAGGTGAGGATAAGCATCCAAGGTTGTCCTTGGGCTTCCATGGGCAAAGTCATTTATAAATACACCCATGACCATGGAAATGATGTACACTGCACACACATACCATACATACACACATTTTCAAAAACAGAAGTCCAATATAGAACTCACCATTTCCACTAGTGTCATAAGAATCTGAAAAATATTTGTGAAATAATTAGGAATAGATAAATGGGAAAATGGAAATAGAGATGAGGGTCAATAAGAAGATGGCAAAACCTCAACTTAAACCTTAATTTAAGTATGATACCTCTTTTAAAAATATATAAAGTGACATTGAGGTGTTCTATTTTGGTTTATTTCATTTGGTTTATCATATTTCCAGAGCTTAAATGCTTGAAGTACAAGCCAAGTTACCCACTTCTTTCAGAAGCACGATGCCTTGGAAATGGACATTTTTTTTCTCAGCAGTAGTGAATATGTCCTAAGAAAATAAACTTAGCACTCTCCCCTTTCTGCAATATATTTGATGATGCTATTAGAAAAGGTACCTGGCTTCCAGAAGTCCAAATGCAATAGGGATGTAACTAACTGTTCAGTGGTTAGAAATGACGTCTTCAGTAAAGGAATGTGATTTTAAGGGTCTGCATCTGAGATAAACTAGTTGCCCTAGGCATGATGAGAGTGAGAATTCAGTGCAGCACTGGTTCTGACACTTGGGCATACCTTCACCATCATCCCAGACCATTTATATCCCAGAACGACATGGATTTCTAAAGCCTGGAAGTCCATAGACTCAGGGTCAGTGGCGTCCCACTTACCCATATGGGGCTCTTCTTGCAGTATCCTTATGTTGAAAAGGGTCAAGGGATCTCTTTGGAAACTCCTGTCATTCATAAGGATTTTATCATAATTACCCAATCAACTTCAACAGTCTCCTAACACACTCTTCAACTTAAGGATTTCAACGTAAGAATTTTTATTTTTGTTTTACTTTTTATTTTTTGGAGACAAAATCCCATGTATAGCAAAGTCTATATTGAATACATGAACTCCTGACTCTCTTTTTGAATTCTGAGATTACAGCATGTACCAATACCTAAAATATTCAAATTTACTGTAGACACTAATATTTATATCCCAGCAAGTATGAAACATTCAAATATACAAATATATATATGTATATGTATATATATGTGTGTGTATTAAAATATACAAATAAAGTAACTATATATCCCATAATAACTCAATCCCACTATAAGACATTTTCATTTTAGTAAAAAGCTATAGTAATTTACGTAAAACACCAGCCAAGAAAAACCAAAAGACTGATGTGTCAAAAGTAGATATTTTTAAATTTGCCAGGTAACAAAATAAAGGTTAGTTTGCTGTTTGTATAGTAGACATACTTAGAGTACTCTTATTAGATGGTCAGGCATCAATAAGATGTATAATAATAATATTTAGGTTGATGTATCATGTCATGTTGGTGAAATATTAGTTGAGAGCTATTGGTAGTTGAGGGCTGGGTAGGGAAGAAATGCTGCTTTACTTCAGTGTTGTGGCCTAAGATATGATATTCATGGTGCCATAGACCAACAGGAATATACATTGGATTATCTGAAAAGGGCAGATTAAAAATAAAACTAAGAGAGGGAAGGCTAAAAGGAAGATGAGGAGGGTAAACAAGGCAAGAAGTTGGGAGGTTGGTGTGGGAGCTCGTATCTAGGATGGAAGAAGTTAGAGGTGGAAAGTGAAAATGGAGATTACATGATATTAATAACCTGTATCTGTGTATGAAATTGCCAAACAATAAATATGTTTGAAACTTTCAGTGTCAGATGGTTTGAGCTATATAATGGCTATTCACCTAAACAAGGAACAGTAGTCAAATAGAAAAAGATTAAATAGGAAAATGCTGAATTTGGTTTTGTTTTATTGAGACAAAAGTTCATTCTGTATCCTTGGCTAGCCTGAACTCCGTGTAAGTCCCATGGCAAGTAAACTTATAAAGAACCACCTACTTCAATTCAGTGTCTTGAGATGAAAGGCATGCCCCACTATATCTAGCTATAATATTCTTAAATATTATATCTTCATCTCTACCTAATTACTAACTGTAAAAATTATGCATCCACACTTTTTGTAAACCCATCTTAAATCATCCATAGACCCCCCCCTCCGCACTTCCAGAAGACTAAATAGGCTTCCTATAGACCTTTTCAGCTCTCTCCTTCCCCAGAAACATTCTCCATTGGTCTCCATGTCAGAGCATTAGCCACAGCCTCCCAGCTCCACTGTCCACTAAAATCAAGGATGAGGCAAGACTGTTCACTCTCTGTATGTATTCAATAAAGATTTTGAAGTTCTAAATAGAGCAAAAAGACAACTGAAGAAAATCAAGGGAATCCATTGGGAAAAAACAAATCAAAGTATCACTATTTACAGATGGTTTGATAGTATACATAAGTGAAACTCCAAAAATTCTACTGCAGAACTCTTACAACTGGATAAACAGCTTTAGCAAAGTGACTGGATACAAGATTAACTTTTACAAAGAAGAAAAGAAGAAGAAAAGAAGAAGAAGAAGAAGAAGAAGAAGAAGAAGGAGCAGGAGGAGGAGGAGGAGGAGGAGGGAGGGGAAAGGGAGGGGGAGGGGAAGAGGGGGAAGGGGAAGGGAAGAAAGGGAAGGGAAAGGGGAAGGGAAAGCAGAAGGGGAAAAGAAGAACAAGAAGAAGAAGGAGGAGGAGGAGGAGGAGGAGGAAGAAGAAGAAGAAGAAGAAGAAGAAAAAGAAGAAGAAAGAAGAAGAAGAAGAAGAAGAACATCCTCCTCTAAAAAAGATAAATAGACTGAGAAAAAATTAGGAAACAACATCCTTCAAATAGAAAAATAGTATAAAATAATTTGGTATAACTCAAACCAAGCAATTGAAAGATCTGTGTGACAAGAACTTCAACTCGTTGAAGAAAGAAATTGGAGAAGATATTATAAGATGGAGACATCTCCCAAGTTAATGGATTGGTAGGATTAATACAGTTAAAATAACCATCTTACCATAGCAATGCACATATTCAACACAATCCCAAACAAACTTCCAACACAGTTCTTTAAAGACCTTGAAAGAACAATTCTCGGCTTTATATGAAAAAACAAAACAAAATAAGTGCAGATAGCTAAAACATTCTGAACAAAGAAAAGAAAACAAATCCAAAAGCCTTTGCTTCCCTCATTTCAAGCTCTACTACAAAGCTACAGTAACGAAAACTGCATAGTGTTGGTATAACAGACAGGAGGAACAATGGCATGAAATGGAACGTGCAGAAGTAAATCCACACACCTCTGAACAGTTGAGTTTTGACAAAGAAGCCAAAATTATACAATGATAAAAAGAAAGCATCATCAAAAAAAAACTAGATGTCTGCATGTAGAAAAATCCATATATCTGACCCTGCACAAAACTCAAATCCAAGTGAATCAAATGCCTCAACATAAAACCAGATATGCTGAACCTGGTATAAGAAAGTGAGAAACCTTAAAGCATTGACACAGTAGACAACTTCCTGAACAGACAACCAATAGCACAAGCACTAACATGTACAATTAATTGATGGGACCTCATGAAACTGAAAAAATTCTGTAAGGCAAATGGTACTGGTCATAGGACAAAATGGCAGTCTATGGAATGGAAAAAAGATCTTTACCACCCCTAAATCCAATATCTAGCATCCAAAATCTAATATCCAAAGTCTAACATACAAAATATAAAAACATAAATTAAACAAAAACAGCTCAATAATCCATTTAAAAATGGGATAAAGAGCTAAACAGAGCATTCCCATCAGAGGAATCTCAAATGGCAGAGAAACACTTAAAGAAATATTGAACATCTTTAGCCATGAGGGAAATGCATGACAACGTGACCCTGAGATTGCATCTTAGACCTGTCAGAATGGCTGGTATCAAAACCATAAGGGACAGCTTATACAGGCAAGGATACGGAACAAGGGAAACACACCTCCATTGCTGGTGAGAGTATAAACTTGTATAACTACCTTGGGAATATGGCATTTTTCAGAAAATTAGGAATAGATCTATCTCAAGGTCCACTCTCAAGATACCACTCTTGAGTATAGAACCAAAGAACAGTAAAACAAAACAAAGCAAACAAACAAAAAACAATAACCTATATGTTCCTCAGAAGAAGAATGGGTAAAATGTGTTACATTTAAGCAATAGAACATTACTCAGGTGTCAAAAGCAATGATAGAACTGATGGAACTATAAAAAATATCATCCTGAGTGAGGTAACACAGAAGACAGACATAGCATGTATAAACTTACTTATTAAAGTATATTAGCTATAAAGTTTAAAAACAAAACAAACAAACAAACAAACAAAAAACAAGGTACAATCTACATACCCAAGAGGTCTTTAAGGGGAAAGGGACACATTAATTTCTCTGGAAAGGGGGAATAGGATAGATATCGTGGGTGGAAAGGAAGGATCAGTTTAGGGGGAAATGGAGGGAAAGAATACTGTGAAAGACAACTGGAATTGGAAGGACATCTAGGGGACAAGTTAAAAACCTAGTCCATTGGAAATTCCCAGGAATCTACAGAGGTGACCTTAACTAACTGATTCCAGGCAGTGGGGGCTTGGAATCTGAACTGTCCATCTCCTGTAACAAGGTAAGACTTCCTTCCAGTGGAGGGATTGGGATTCTAAGACAGCCATGTAACTTGAGACTTTCAATTCATCCCGCTTTCAAGATGTGCTGGGGTAAAATAGGCACAGAAATTGTGACCTGCCCAGCCTGAGACCGAGGCTACGCTAAGGATATTCTAGGATAGAATAAAATGTGACTGGCAGGACAAAAGCCAGTGAAATGATTCCTAATGATATTCTTGTAGTAGTATTCTACTATACTCGCAGATGACTGCACAACCCAATTGTCATCAGAGCATCTCCATCCAGGAACAAAGGAAAACAAATGCAGAGATCCACAGAAAAACATTAAGCAGAGCCTAAGGAATTCTGCAAAGAAGGTAGAAGGAGAATCATAGGAGCCAGCAGACTCAAGGATACTGTAAGAAAATCCACAGAATCAACTAACCTGCACACATAGGTAACCACGGAGACTGAACCTACGATCAAGGAGGCTGCATAGGACTGACCTAGGCTCTCTGCATTATGTTACATTTGTGTAGCTTCGTCATCTTTGGGCAAGTGGTGGCTATCTCTGATTATTTTGCTGTTTTTTCGGACCCTTTCTTCATACTGGGTTATATCTTCCAGCCTTAATTTAAGAAGGGGTGTCTATTCTTATTGTGACCTGATAATCCATGTTTGATTGATATTGATGGGAATTCTGCCCTTTTCTGAAGAGAAAGGAAAGGATGGTGGGAAAGGGGGTAGAAGCAAAGGGGAAGGAGAGAGGGATATCGACAAGAAGGAGAGGGGAAAACTATGATCAGGATGTAAAACAACAATAACAACAACAACAATAATAATAAAATAATAAATGTTTTAAAAAGGAGATTATAGTAACAACAACAACAAAAATCGGATGTGGAGCTGAAGACGTAGATCAGATGGTAAGGGTATTTCATACTTTTACTGGGGTCCCAGATGATTTTCCGAAATCCACATGGTGGCTTGTTTACATTTGTAACTCCAGTTCCAAGGGAACAGACACCCAGGCAAATACTCCTCCCCTCCTCTCTCTCACATGGGCATGCGTGCTTGTGTATTTTTAAATCCAATGCTAATTGCTTAAAAGGATCAATGAAAGCTAGTATAGAAGCTAAGGAGATGCTGGTTTAGTGATGGATTTCTTCTGAACCATTGTGATTTCATCATTTCATTTCTATTATTGTGTTTGGCTGGATGATTGCAAATTATCCATTTCTTTTTCTATTACCGGACTCTTCCAATGGAGTTTTCAAACAAATTTTCTAGCTTAATATATATATTTATATATACATATATGTATGTATATATGTAATACACTAAATACATTCATTATATAGATACTATTACATATACTTTTATTAACTATATTTAATATAGTTAATATTATTATATAGAGTATTATATATTAATATTATCTATTTAATATATTTTAGGCAAGGGAAAAAGGCAGAAATTACCAACCAAGTTTTTGTCATGTTTGCATGTTTTATTTTCAAGTGACAAAAACAATCCTGATATTTCTGTAGTATAAACAACCCCTTTACTTGATCTCTAAAGCCCTTTCTCTGAATTTAATTGACTAATTTAACTCTGATGTCATATACCAAAACAGTGTTTCTTCTCTTTTTTAGAAAGAATATCATCTCACATTGCAAATATGTTAAAAGAATGTTTTTTGAGATCTGTCGTATTTTTAATTTTGCTTGTGTTATATTAATTATGGAAAATGATGTTTTGAAATAATTTCTAAAGAAGTTCAACTCCACAGTTTATTTATTTAGCTTGTGTCCCTATATATAATCACAAAAATGATGCTGTAGACCATAAATCTTTAATGTAGATGGTCATCAAGGAAGAAATTAATGTATAAATGTTCTCTTTACCATGGAAAAGGAACTGCTTAAAATGTCCTAGGTGAAGAACTTGAGTGGTGTCTAGGTGATAAAGAGGCTGTGGTATTCTGTCAGTGCACAAGTTTGGAATCCAAAATCAGTTTTGGGCAGCTCATACCTGCCTGAATTCCACCTACAGAGGATCCTATACATTTGCAGACACTTCATTTATTTGCGCATACCCACATACCAACATACACACACACACACACACACACACACACACACACACACGCACACACTTGCAGACATACATGCCTTTATAAGACGCATCATACGCACGCGATGCACGACACGCATACACTTTTATGCACATAAATAGAAAAAAGAAATCATAAAAAAAAATTCCTATCTGAGAGCAGAGGGATTCATTCTTTACTGTAATACTACCATCATGGGTTTAGAAGGTTAAACTGATTCTTTAAAAACTGATAAAGGTAAATTTTATCTCACTTTAATCTCTGCCTGTTTCTGTCTTCAACATGACAGATTAAGGTACCCATTCTGAAAAGGCATTTATGTTCTATTACGTTAACTCTGGTCCTCTAGGAATTCCAATGAAAACTCATGCACCATGATTATCAAGCAACTTATATGAGTTTAACTTTCACTAACATATAATTTAAGTGACTCTTCCTAATTTCTCCTCTCCATTAAAACATTGTTATCTGGCCAGTTTATTGATAGATATTATTATATTTATATGAAAATGGTTGTTTTACATGTTCTAATTAAAATTAAAATGAGATATCATTCAGATGTTGGATTAAAACCTGAAATGACTATATTTGTTTTTAAATAATGATAGGAAAATATTTTTTTAAATTTTTTTCTCATGAAAATTATGAACACAGTTTCACTTCTCATGGAGGCGATGGGGTATAACACAAGACTTTAAAGCCAAGAGGATGCATAAATAAATTTGGCTGTACCATTATTGTTTATCACAATATGGAGATGAGATTTAGTATTTCATACTATATATCTGATACAATATCACATCTGTATACATAACATATACCAATACACACATATCTTCTATCTACCTATCTATCTATCTATCTATCTATCTATCTATCTATCTATCTATCTTCTTTTTCATCTTTATTAACTTGAGTATTTCTTATTTACATTTGATTGTTATTCCCCTTCCCTGTTTCCAGGCCAACATCCCCCAACCCCTTCTCCATTGGTGTTCCCCTCCCCATCGTCCCCCCATTACCGCCCTCCCCCCAACAATCACGTTCACTTGGGGTTCAGTCTTGGCAGGACCAAGGTCTTCCCCTTCCACTGGTGATCTTACTAGGCTGTTCATTGCTACCTATGCGGTTGGAGTCCAGGGTCAGTCCATGCATAGTCTTTGGGTAGTGGCTTAGTCCCTGGAAGTTCTGGTTGGTTGGCATTGTTGTTCATATGGGGTCTCGAGCCCCTTCAAGCTCTTCTAGTCCTTTCTCTGATTCCTTCAATGGGGGTCCCATTCTCAGTTCAGTGGTTTCCAGAGTGGTTGTACCAGTCTGCAATCCCACCAACAATGGAGGAGTGTTCCTCTTCCTCCACATCCTTGCCAGCATTTGCTGTCACCTGAGTTTTTTATCTTAGCCATTCTCACCGGTATGAGGCGAAATCTCAGGGTTGTTTTGATGGCATTCGCCTATGTATTTGCTGTATTCTGGGTGTGTCTCTCAGGAGAGATCTACATCCAGTTCCTGTCGGCCTGCACTTCTTTGCTTCATCCATCTTATCTAGTTTGGTGGCTGTATATGTATGGGCGACATGTGGGGCAGGCTCTGAATGAGTGTTCCTTCTGCCTCTGTTTTAATCTTTGCCTCCCTATTCTCTCCCAAGGGTATTCTTGTTCCCCTTTTAAAGAAGGAGTGAAGCATTCGCATTTTGGTCATCCTTCTTGAGTTTTAGTGTTCTGTGTATCTAGGTTAATTCAAGCATTTGGGCTAATAGCCACTTATCAATGAGTGCATCCCATGTGTGTTTTTCTGTGATTGGGTTACCTCATTCAGGATGATATTTTCCAGTTCCATCTATTTGCCTATGAATTTCATAAAGTCATTCATTGTTTTTGATAGCTGAGTAATATTCCATTTTGTAGGTGTACCACATTTTCTGTATCCATTCCTCTGTTGAAGGACATCTGGGTTCCTTCCAGCTTTTAGCTATTATAAATAAGGCTGCTATGAACATAGTAGAGCATGAGTATTTGTTATATGTTGGGGCATTTTTGGTTATATGCCCAAGAGAGGTATAGCTGGGTCCTCAGGTAGCTCAATGGCCAATTTTTTGAGGAACCTCCAAACTGATTTCCAGAATGGTTGTACCAGTCTGCAATCCCACCAACAATGGAGGAGTGTTCCTCTTCCTCCACATCCTTGCCAGCATTTGCTGTCACCTGAGTTTTTTATCTTAGCCATTCTCACCGGTGTGAGGCTTTCTCAGGGTTGTTTTGATTTGCATTTCATGATAGGAAAATCTGAATGGAAGAAGCAATCAGATGGTCCTGAAATGAGTAAGTAACAAATATTTGACAGATCTGTTAACAGTCTTTGTGTACTAAACTATTGTAAAACAACAATGATTTTAATAGGATAATAGAAGGTAATGATATTAATAGAACTAAGAATTAGATAAGTACCCATACAGAAGCCAATTGCAGACCTTACCACAGAGGTATGGACTCTGAACATAGTAATAACTGAATAATATTGTTCAAATGAATGAGTCTATGTAAATGATATTTTATAAAGACTACAGAATACTATACAAACTTTATAAGATAAAAATGTAGAACACTGCCTTCTGGTCTCCATCTGGGCCCAGAGCTAAGACTGTCACCCAGCCCTCTAGACCTAAAACTGGCTGAGGAGAGCTAAAATTCTCTCACTCCTAAGACTGCAGGTGAGACCCCCTTTCGCTCCACTAACCATCCAAAGAGAGGCCCACCAGGAACTCAAAGAGCACAGGAACTCCTGAGCAGCCTGGGATAGGACTCTTCTAGTCTCCATCTGCAGCCAGAGCTAAGGCTGTCCCAAAACCTGCCTAGAGAAATCTGGTGTGCCAGGAGTGTTCTCACTCCTAAGATCACAGACTCACAAACACACAGAGGGGACAATCTCCAATCAGAGACAGCAAAACTATCATCAGAGATAATCAGATGGCAAGAGGCAAGCATAAGAACCTAAGAAACAGAAACCAAGACTACTTGGCATCATCAGAACCCAGTTTGCCCACCATTGAAAACATATTGGAAAAGAAAGATTTTGGATTTAAAATCATTTCTCATGATGAGGATAGAGGATTTTAAAAAGGAAATAAATAATTCCCTTAAAGAAACACAGGAGAATACAGGTAAACAAGTAGAAGCCCTTAAAAGGGACACACAAAAATCTCTTAAAGATTTACAGGAAAACATGACCAAACAGGTGAAGAAATTGAACAAAATCATCCAGGATATAAAAATGGATGTAAACCAATAAAGAAATCACGAAGAAAGATAAGCCTGGAAATAGAAAACCTAAGAAAGAGACAAGGAGTTATAGATGCATGCATCACAACAGAATAAAAGAGATAGAAGAGGGTTGGGGATTTAGCTCAGTGGTAGAGCGCTTGCCTAGGAAACGCAAGGCCCTGGGTTCAGTCCCCAGCTCTGAAAAAAAGAACCAAAAAAAAAAGAGAGAGAGAGATAGAAGAGTGAATCTCAGGGGCAGAAGATACTATAGAAAACACACAATAGTTAAAGAAAATGCAAAATGCAAAAAGCTCCTAAGCTAAAACATCCAGGAAACCCAGGAAACAATTAGAAGACCAAACATAAGAATAATAGGTATAGAAGAAAGCAAAGATTCCTAATTTAAAGGGCCAGTAAATATCTTCAACAAAAATATAGAAGAAAACATTCCTAATCTAGATAAAGAGATGCCCATGAACACACATGAAGCCTACAGAACACCAAATATATACGACCAGAAAATAAATTCTCCCCATCCCATATTAGTTAAAATACCTAATACACAAAACAAAGAATATTAAAAGGAGTAAGGAAAAAAGGTCAAGTAACATATAAGGGCAGATCTTTTAGAATTATACTCCACTTCTCAACAGAGACTATGAAAGCTAAAAAATCTTGGGAAGATGTCATACAGACCCCAAGAGAACACAAATGCTAGCCAAGGCTAATATATCTAGAAAAACTCTAAATTACCATAAAGAAACCAAGATATTCCATGACAAAACCAAATTTACACAATATCTTTCCACAAATCAAGCCCTACAAAAGATAATAAATCTAAAACTTCAATACCCTAGGAAAAGCAAGAAAGTAATCTTCATTCAAAAAGCCCAAAAGGAGATACCCAAACAAACATAATTCCACCTATAACAACAAAAATAACAGAAAATAACAATTACTATTCCTTAATATCTCTTAACATCAATGGAGTCAATTCTCCAATAAAAAGACATGGACTAACTGACTGGATACATAAACAAGACCCAGCACTTTACTGCATTCAAGAAACACACCTCAGTGACAAAGATAGACACTATGTCAGAATAAAAGGCTGGAAAAAAGTTTTCCAAGCAAATGGTCTCAAGTAACAAGGCATTCTAACATTGAATAAAAGCAAATTTCAACCAAAAGTTATCAAAAAAGATAAGGAAGGACACTTCATACTCAACAAAGGAAAAATCTACCAAAATGAACCCTCAATTCTGAATATATATGCTCCAAATGCAAAGGCACCCACATTCATAAAAAAACTCATTAAAGCTAAAAGCACACGTTGTACCACACACAATAATAATGGGAGTCTTCAACACACCAGTCTCATCAATGGACAGATCATGAAAACAGAACTAAACAGAGACACAGTGAAACTAACAGAACTTATGAACCAAATAGATTTAGCAGATATCTACAAAAAATTTTATTCTAAAACAAAAGAATATACTGTCTTCTCAGCACCTCATGGTACCTTCTCAAATTTGATCATATAATTGGTCACAAAACAGGCCTCAACAGATACAAAAAGATTAAAATAATACCATGCATCCTTTCAGATCATCATGGACTGTGGCTGGTCTTCAATTAAAACATAAACAACAGAAAGACCACATCCACATGGAAGCTGAACAATGCTCTACTGATAGCTTGGTCAAGGAAGAAATAAATAAAAGAAAGGATTTTTAGAATTTAATGAAAATGAAAGCACAACATACCCAAACTTATGGAATACAATGAAAGCAGTGCTAAGAGGAAAACTCAAAGCTCTGAGTTCCTCCAAAAAGAAACTCGAGAGAGCATACAATAACAGCTTGACAGCACACCTGAAAGATCTAGAACAAAAAGAATCAAATAAACCCAAGAGAAGAAGATGGCAGGAAATAATCAAACTCAGCTGAAGTCAACCAAGTAGAAACAAAAAAGACTATACAGAAAATCAACAAAACCAGGAGCTGCTTCTTTGAGAAAATCAACATGAGAGAAAACCCTTAGTGAGACAAACCAGAGGGCACAGAAAATGTATCCAAATTAACAAAATCAAAGGTGAAAAGGGAGACATAACAATAGAAACCAAGGAAATTAAAAAAATTATCAGACCCTATTACAAAAGCTTATTGTAAAAAACTGGAAAATCTGGAAGAAATGGAAAATGTTCTTGATAGATATCAGGTACCAAAGTTTAATCAGAATCAGATAAACAAACAAAAAAAAAAGTCCCAGAACCCTAAAGAAATAGAAGCAGCCATTAAAAGTCTCCCAATGAAAAAATTCCCAGGAGCAGAAGGGTTTAGTGCAGAATTCCATCAGACATTCAAAGAAGACCTAATATCATTACTCTCCAAACTATTCCACAAAATAGAGACAGAAGGAACACTACCCAATTCATTCTTACAATTAAGGTTATATCTAAATCCCACAAAGACCCTACAGTGAAAGAGAATTTCAGATTATTTTCCCTCAGGAATACTTATGCAAAAATACTCAGTAAAATTCTCACAAATTGCATCCAAGAACATATCAAAGGGTTATTCACCATGACCAATTAGGTTTCTCCCATGGATGTAGAGATGGTTCAATATATGGAAATCCATCAATGTAATCTACTATATAAACAAACTCAAAGAAAAAAGTCACATGATCAACTCATTAGATGCTAAGAAAGCACCTACCAAAATTCAGCATCCCTTTATGATAAAAATTTTGGAAAGATCAGGGATTCAAGGCCCATGACTAAACATAGTAAAAACAATATACAGCAAACCAACAGTCAACATCAAACAAAATGGATAGAAACTTGAAGTAATCCCACTAAAATCAGGGACTAGACAATGCTGCTCACCCTCTCCCTATCTATTCAATATAGTATTTTAAGTTCTAGCCAGATCAAAAGAGGTCAAAGGGATACAAATTGGAAAGTAGGAAGTCAAAATATCCTTATGTGCAGATGATAAAATAGTATATTAAGTAAACCCAAAAATTCTACCAGAGAACTCCTAAATCTGATAAACAACTACAGCAAAGTGGCGGGATATAAAATTAATTCAAACAAATCGGTAGCCTTCCTCTACTCAAAGAATAAATGTGCTGAGAAAGAAATTAGGGAAACACTTTACAATAGTTACAAATAATATAAAATAAATTCGTGTGACTCTAACTAAGCAAGTGAAAGATGTGTACAACAAGAACTTCAAGTCTCTGAAGAAAGAAATCAAAGATTTCAGAAGATGGAAAGACCTCCCAGGGTCATGGATTGGCAGGATTAATATAATAAAAATGGTCATCTTGCCAAAAGCAATCTATAGATTTAATGCAATCCCCATCAAACTTCCAACTCAATTCTTCTTAGAGTTAGAAAAAGAAATTTGCAAACTCATTTGGAATAACAAAAAACCCAGGATAGCAAAAAAAATTCTCACCAATATAAGAACTTCTGGGGGAATCATCATTTCTGTCCTCAAGCTGTATTACAGAGCAATGGCATTGTTACACAGACAGGTAGATCAGTGGAATCAAGTTGAACACCCAGAAATGAACCCACACACCTATGTTCACTTGATCTTTGACAAAGGAGCTAAAACCATCCAATGGAAAAAAGATAAAAATGTCAACAAATGGTGCTGGTTCAACTGGCACTCAGCATGTAGAAGAATAAAAATTGATCCATTCTTATTTCCCTATACATAGCTCAAGTCCAAGTGGATCAAGGACCTTCACATAAAACCAGATACACTCAAACTAATAGAAGAAAAAGTGGGGAAGATCCTCGAACACATAGACACAGGGGAAATTTTCTTGAACAGAACCCCAATGGCTTATGCTCTAAGATCAAGAACCGACAAACGTAACCTCATAAAATTAAAAGCTTATGTAAGCCAAAAGACCCTCTCAATAGGAGAAAACAGCAACCAACAGATCGAGAAAAGATCTGTACCAATCCTACATCTGATAGAGGGCTAATATCTAATGCATATAAAGAACTCAAGAAGTTAGACTCCAGAGAATCAAATAATCCTATTTTAAAAAATGGGGTACAGAGCTAAACAAAGAACTCTCAACTGAGGAATTTTGAATAATGTCCGAGAAGCACTAAAATTAATGTCACCAGGGAAATGCAAATCAAATGACCCTGAGATTCCACCCCACACTAATCAAAATGGCTAAGATCAAAAACTCAGGTGTCAGCAGATGCTGTCAAGGATGTGAAGAAGAAACACTTTTCTATTGTTGGAATTGCAAGCTGGTACAACCACTCTGGAAATCAGTCTAACAGTTCCTCAGAAAATTGGACATTGTACTCCCTGAGGACCTAGCTATACCATTTCTGGGCACACACCCAAAAGACACTCCAGCATGTAACAAGGACACATGTTCCACTCTGTTCATAGCAGCCTTATTTATAATAGCCAGGAGCTGGAAAGAGCCCAGATGTCTTTCAACAGAGGAATGGATACAGAAAACATGGTACATTTACACAATGGAGTACTACAAAGCTATTAAAAAATGACTACATGAAATTCATAGGCAACTGGATGGAACTAGAAAATATCATCCTGAATGAGGTAATCCAGTCACAAAAAGAACACACATGGTCTGCACTCATTGATAAGTGGATATTAGCCCAAAAGCTTGGAATATCCAAGAAACAATTCACAGATTGTATGAAACTGAAGAAGGACGACCAAACTGTGGATGTGTCGGTCCTTCTTGGAATACTCATGGGGGAAATACATGGAGAAATCGTGGAGCAGTTCCTGAAGAAAAGGTCATCCAGAGAATGCCCCATCTGAGGGATCCATCCCATATGTAGCCACCAAACCCTGTCACTATTGCTGATGCCAAGAAGTGCTTGCTAACAGGAGCCTGATATGGACGTCTCCTGAGAGGCTTTGCCAGAGTCTTGCTGATACTAATGAGGATGTTTGCAGCTAACCATCAGACTGAGCATGGGGATTTTAATGGAGTAGTTAGAGATAGGACTGAAGGAGCTGAATGGGTTTGCAACCCCATAGTAAGAACAACATTATCAACCAACCAGACCCCCTAGATGCTGGTGGCTAAACCACCAACCGAAGGGTACACATGGCTCCATCCCCATATGTAGCAGAGGATGGCATTCTCTGGTACCAATAGAAAGAAAGACCCTTGGTCCTGTGAAGTCTCATTTCCCCAGTGAAATGCCAACATGTTGAGGTGAGTGTGGGTGGGTGGGTGGGAGTCGGAGCATCTTCACAGAAGCAGGGCAGAGGGGTGATGGGAGATTGGGGAACGGGGACGACATTTGAAATGTAAGTTCATAAAATATCAAATTAAACCATAAATTAAAAATGTAGAACATTGAATGATTTACTTTTTAACATTTGTTATATTTTATTTAGATGCACGTGCATAAATGATCGAATAAGTGTGCATGTGTGTGCCTGTGTATGTGTGTGTGAGTGTGGGAGAGGATGTGTACCTGCATACAGTTGCCTGTAGAAGCCAGAAAGTTTTGGATTCCACACAGCTAGAGTGACAAGCTTTTTGAGCTGCCCAACGTAGGTACTGGGAAGAGAATCCCCTTCCTCTGCAAAAACAGCAAATGATTTTAACTTCTAAGCAATCTTTCCAAACATAATTAATCTTTGAATTTTAAGGCACTTAGTTTTATTGCCTTATGCCTTACACTTCTAACAGATATCTTGTAGATAGGTTGACAAGCAGGCTTCGTCTCCTGTCAGCTCATTAGCGTAGAATTCAGTAGAACCTGAGTAGAAGAGCTTCGGGATCAATCTTGCTCTGACAATTTCTTCATCAGTTACTGTGACCATAAAACAGTACCTATCTAGAGTTTATGTAAATGATACCATGTGTCAAACTATTTACATATAGCTCTTGCTTTAAATTTAGGAGGGGGTTGTTATCTAAAGAATCATTTCAGAAGTTATTTCTAGTTTCTGAATAAAAATCTCTGACAGCAATGAGAAGTTGATATTTCCATGAACATATATATATATATATGTGTGTGTGTGTGTGTGTGTGTGTGTCTGTCTGTATGTATGTATGTATACCTACATGGAGAGATAAATATAGAGAAAGACAAATGTAGGAAATCAATATTTTTCTTTTAAAATTTTGTAGCTGGTATGCAGTAGAAATAATCTCATATTCAAAGCACAATATAAAACTTTCTTCTTAGGTATAGGCACAATAGTCAAACTGTGATTACATAAAAGTGTGCATAGACTGTACAAAGTAGAAGATTCTGTTATGTTAAACTTAGGAGATAAATGTCTTCTCCTCACGCCATAAGCATACATTGAGTTATATTCATGAGATGATCATGTGTAAGATCTTTCACTTTGTACCCAGACCTCTTTCCTCATATCTATCCCCTCAATGCTATAATTTTGTCTTTGAGAATGATGGGTCTTTTTTTTCATATGCTTTTTCTGTGTTACTTTTCTTTTTTGTTTTTTATTTTCATTTTTTTTAAATTCACTTGCATTCTAATCATTTGGGTCCAACCTATGAATTCACCCCGAGATTCTTTTCCTAAAAGCACTGATAGAGGTGTCTACCGTTGACTTTTCCATTTGATTAATGGAAAATAATCACTTTCGTGTTCTTTCTCATGTGGGCTGGTTAATTAACTGATTCAGGCAGCACAAGTAATTTCTACAGTAGTGTACTTATTGTTTTAAGAATTATGTGAAAATTAGTCTCTTACTACATGATTAGATTTTTAGATCTAGTAATGAACAAAAATAGTCTTTCTGTGCCATCTTTTAATGTGTTTTTAATCACCAGCTAAATAACAAAGAATTGTCTTTTAAAATAATTAAGACTACATATCGAGTCTCCATAGGATGTCAACAATAAAGGGGTTAATGAAGCATCCAATCATCATGGAAACAATCAGAAAGTGTCTCGCTTTAAACAACCCAGAGCGATTTCCACAATCTAAATGCATCTGTGCCGGAATAATTTCCATAGCATCAGAACATTTTTCATCCTGCGGAGATTACAAGACGGAAAGGGGGGGAGCTTAAAAATGATGGCAACCTCCTGTGTATCTGAAGCCAGATATTGAAATGAAAAATCTGTCAAAAAAAAAAAAAGCCAAGCTATTACAGTCTTACAAACATGCTAAACACCATGGCATGACCTCAGTCATGGCACCATTTACAACCATGAAAGGAAGTTACAGTGAGGGATTTCAATTTGCACATTGTACACTGAATCTAGAATATTAATAAAAAAACCTCCATTATGAGTAAAAACAACGTACAGCCCCCATTTAAAAGTCGGAATCAGTTTCTGGCTAAGTCCAAGTACCAATCAATTGGGGATATAAACATCTTACACACAGACATAAAATGGAATAACATATACCTTAAAACTCATGAAATTCATGTTGATCTAAAAATTCCAAGACTAGATATGGCCAAAACACAAAGGATGATAATCCATAGACAGCTCTGCATGACTCCTTTTAGATACAAATATATTCTCTTCGGCTACAAACTGTAGAAACAAGGTACAGAAGTTATATGCAAATGCAACTGATATCAGGGATACACTCAAAAGCATGTGTCATTGTGAGGTCGCATCCCTGAACGAACATGACAGAGTGCTCTCAAACGAATGGGAGATGTGCGTGGAAGCTGTGCTCTGGACATTTTTATGAAGAGAAGTGGAAAGGTACGCTCAAATAAATGCTGGGGTATGATACGGTAAGTGCAGAAACCAATAGCATAGGGTTTTAATAGCAAAAGCCATGTTTTGTGCAAGCTTATGATTGTCCTCCATGACTGTTAGACCAGAAGGCTATCAGTGACAGATTCACCACAAATGTGAATCATAGGGTGCGTTGCATTAAACATCACTCACTAGATGACAGAAACTCCTCGGCTCTACTATAGTTTCATACAACCATCACATATGCAATCCATCACTGACTGAAAAATCATTTTGCAGCTCACAACTATACTTAGAAACTGAGTTCAAGTCCTTTCCAGCTCTATTATTAAGCACATTATTAGACCAAATGTGAGACATTAGATATGGAAAGATCAGAAATCCCAACATATTCATTTGCCTCTTTCCCCTTATATTAACTTGAAGATCATCCATTTATATAATATTAAGTTAATAAATGACTAAATTAATCAATTACTCTCTCAGATCTTTTATTTTGCCATCACTTAAATGTAGTTAGTAATCTATGTTATTGTGAGAATTGATAGACATGTATTCATGTCATAGACTAATGGAGCACAAAATAAATGTCCATTAAATGGTAAATAAAAAACTAATAAAACTTAGATAAATAAATAGGATCAAATAGTCTGTTAGCATTCCGCTGATGTCACACAATACTTGAAATACTAACATAGAAAAAGGACTACAGTTTCAGAAGGTTACAACCAATATCAGCCTTGCTTTGCTGTTTTCAGCCTGTGGTAGGTAGCACAGCCTGGAAACCTCTCGCCTCAGGGAAGGGGAAAAAGAAAAGTTATGGTCTCATATTCTCCTTTTGGATGTGGTTCCAATGTCCTAAGTTTCCACCCCAGGCCACATTTATTGAAGGGTCAATAACTACTGATAGTACCATTCCATCAATCCGTTAACACATGGGTGTTGGGGACATTCAAGATCCTTATCAGAAAGTTATGTTTAAATATGCGCTTTTTATGTCTTTTTCTTGGGGGGAAATAGATATACTTTTGCAAACCTTAGACCGTTTATTTAACGATTTCTAAAGACTTGGTTATAATCTTTACGAACTGAAAATTCACTTTGTCTAGTCTCGTTACGTTCTTGGTCTTCAATAATAGTTATTTAATTTCCACCTATTATCAAGAGAGGTCTGGAGAACAATTAACCATGGTGACTGAAGCCATTCCTATTTTGTGTCACTATAATCAACATGGAAAACCAATTTGCAGAACCAAATGATAGTTTTCCCTTGTAAGGGAGTAGCTTTGGCTGAGAATGCTGTGTGAATATTCCACTTCATAGACTTGGTGCCAGTCAGCTTGCATTTATACTGGGACTGGAATCTGGATTGCTCACAAAGGTTGTTTCCATAGAGCCAAGAGTGAAACAAAGAGGGACTGTTGCCTGGTAAATTATTAAAGAAACAGAGCAACTGTTACAAAACTACTGCTAACAATAAAGAAAAGGTAGAGTGTACATGGCCTAGGCATGTGATTTCATTTTGAAATTAGGCCAAACTTAGTGTTTTCTTTGTGGTATCGTTCTTAAGCTTTGAGAATACTCAATCCGCACGGGATCACTGGCATTTTTCAGAATGACCTAAATTGATTATTTCCAAAGAAGCAGTGAGGAACAAGAAATTCTTGCATGAATTTACTTTTTCTGCAGTCCCACAAACAGTAACCAGGATGACAAAGAAATTCAGGGAAATGTAGTTTATCATCTGATTTTTCAGATTCAGTTTCTCATCTTTTAATATTTTGAAAATCGAGATTTACAACCAGTGCCTCATTTGTTTCCTGCACCACCTATCTTAGAAAGGCAAATCATTCATTCACAATTTTGTCCTTCGTGATTTAATTTCCCTTGTGCAAATAAATTTCAAAAGTACAAAATAAGAATTGTCAAAATAACCAATCAATAAATTTTAATGTGTGCATCATCCTGATGAGTATTTGCGTGTCTTGCACCATTTTCCTGCCTGGAATACTAATGATCCTTTGCCCAGTATACTCACATCACATACATGACCAGACTGCCAGTCAGTTAACTGCTGTGTCAGTTATCAGATAAACTGATGTGTATTGCCGTGCTTGTAGGAAAGTTATTCAAGTCAATGATGACCGCAGACCTCATGATCTGAGGTGACAGGGAGAAACTTTGAAAGAAAGAATTACAGATTAACTCTACTACCTAAGGTAGTAGATGCATAGGAGAAAGACTTGTTGCTTGTTCATCAGGCATGCACTAGAGCCATGGAATGCACCCCTTGTGGGTAAAGAAGAAAAAAATGCACTGCAAAATAAAAAGAATAAGGTATACTGTGATTTTATAGATACACAATAGATTATTCCTAGCAATGTTGTAACATATCTAATAGTGGAACACAGGAAAGAACATATAAAATATATAAATGTAAAACAATGTATGCAATATGTGGAAGTGCATATTAAATATAAAATAATGATTTATATATAAAGGTGATGCTGCTTTCAATAGTATTAAATATCTGTGTGACATAACCATATGGCTTGATAGAAATTGCAGAGCTGGTAATGATTGTATGTATTTTATTTTTTATCATTACATGCATACATGTACTAGCACTGCCATTGCAGTTTTTCACAGAAGAAAAACCAGCCAGCAATATGTGCAGAATTCAATTATTTAGCTTTCAGGTCATTATGATTACGTATTTTCTTTTAATAGGTGAGCCATCATTTTATTAAATATTTCCAAAGCTCACTCTGAATGTAAAATAAAATTATTAATAGTAAAGCAAGCTACAAAATAAAAGCTTAAAACACAGCTTCAGATACTCATGTTTCATAAGGCTTAAGAATTAAAATAATTATTGTGAATGGAATTTAGGATTAAATATTACTTCTTTATGCTCATTATTTTTTTATTAAACCACTTTACTCCTTTCTAAATGCACTCACCAATGAATTGCATTATGTTTTCATAGCTTTAGTGTATTTCTAGATATCTGGTCCACGGTATTTTCTCGATGTGCTTTCATTTAAGCAGACATAAAAATAATTCAACTAATAACTCTGTAGTTTGGACACTAATAATATCAGAAGATAATTCAGTGCACAGGAAAATGTCAGTGTTGTATAATAAGTGATAGGATATTAACAGGTATTTTACTAAAAGCTATTTTCTTTTAAGGGAGTATTAAAGACTAAATTAATTCAGTCACATATAAGATTTACTAGCTAGGTGTTTTGTTGCATGGCTATGATCCTAGCACTTAGGAAATAATAGGTAAAATAATCACAGGTTCAAGGATTGCCTGGCCTATAGAATGAGACCCTGTCTTAAATATCAGGGAAAAAAGATTTAATTTAATAATAGCTCTCATACTGAACTTGGAGACTGGTTGCTGTCACTTCCAGTTTCTCTGACCATGAAATCATGAAGAAGAAAAAGCAAAACAAAACAACAACAAAACAAAAACAACAACAAAAACAAAGCTATCCACCAGGGATGATTCCCTAAACACTGTGTTAGACTGAGAAGAATACATTGCAACCAGACCAACTGAAGACCCATCCATGGCAAGCACCAATCGCTGATACTTTTAATGATACATTGTTATGTTTGCAAAGCGGAGTCTACCCCGATTGACATCGAAGAGGCTCCACCAAGCAGGCCCCTGGAGCAAATGAGATACCTACAGCCAAACACTGGATGGAGGTACAGAATTCTTATGGAAGAGTTGGGGGAAAGGTTGAAAGCTATGAAGGGGATAGGAATTCCACAGGAAGACCAACAGTCAACTAACCTGATCTCCTGGGAACTCTCAGAGACTGAGACATGAACCAGAGAGCATACATAGACTAGACAGAGGCCCTCAGCACATACGTAGCAAACTTACAGCTCAGTTTCTATGTGAGTCCTAAAGCTGTTGGGTGACGGTGGAGTCCATTCCCCAACAGAGCTGCCTTGCCTGGCTTCAGTGGGAGAAGAAGCACCTAACTGTGCAGAGACTTGATACCCCAGAGTGGTATATCCTGGGGGCCTCACTTTCCCAGAGGAAAGGGGGGAAGGGGAAAGGGAAAGGGTGGACATTAGGGTGAAAGCTTTGTGAATGTAAATTAGTTGACTAATTTAAAACACACACATGCACATATACACACAGAGACAAGTGTAGCCATCATCTTTATTCTGTTTGTATATTTGACTGCAACTAGATCCTTGCTCTCCAAGGTAGCACTGTTTAGTCTTGGTCCATGTGCTGCTGCCGATTCTGATGATGCTAAAGCTAATGATTGGAAATGTCACGTGTTAAAGCATTCTGATGTATTACTATACACAACTCTAATCACCAGTCATATTAATTGCATTATCTTTTCTTTCTACTGTGATTTTTTTTTTGCTACTTAAACGTCAAAAGGAAAATAGGCCAAAGATCTCTAGCTCCCTAACATACTTTAATCAAGTAGCTCTGTTTCTCTAGCCTAGGTCTTTTACAGTAGATAAAACATGATATCAGAAACTAGTGTGATCCTTTTAATATTATAATAACCCGTCCTCTCAAATACCTATTGGTTTTTATTCTTGACCTTCATCCTTTCTATACTGTATAGGAGTTTTGTATGTGATGACAACATTTATATGTAAAAGTCAAGTTACTGAAATAAAAATTTAAAGAATGTATCTTACTTGAAAAATAGATTCTTATTTTGAACACAATAATAAGATAAGTGAACCACAGTTCTTTTGAGAGCAGCAAGATAGAAAGTTTTGGATCCCACTAGTCACCACATATTCTATGTCGGAAACACTCGACTTCTTTTAACACTATGGCTCATGAGTATTCCAGGGGCTTCAAATGTAGAGCCAAAAGCGCGTACTGAAGGATTGTCCTTTCGTGCCTTTGATGTACAAAGCAAATCAGCCTGAAATCATCAGAGAATTGCCTTGACAGGGGTTGGACAAATCTCAGTGTGATCAAAGCCTTCCAGGCCAATGACATTTGAAAGGAAATTAAAGCTTTCCCTTCTGAGATTTAGCCATCTTCCAAACGGAATAAATGTAAACACTAAGATGGATGGGGATGTTAAGTACTCCTTGCATCTCTACAGCGGTAATGAGAGTTTCATTTAGGAAAGCAGTCTGCACCATAACTATATGCATATGATGGGACTAGCCAAGTCAAAGTAAATAAATAGACTAATTTGATCCACATAATTTGTTCAAAAATGAAATTTTTTTCACAAAAAAAAACCCAACACTATTTCACTTGCATGTCATTACAGAGAAGGGGTAATCATGGAAACATAAGGCATGGATTATTAAAATTTTGATTATCTTATATGTTATCATGTAGAAAAGTTGATAATATAAATATCTAACAAGATCCCCTTTAATGAAAATAAGGTCTCAACATGCTATAATGATACAAATCATGCTCGCTGCTTAGCTGAGACAAATATTGGAGGACTAAATGCATCACAATCTCTAACGTACTCAAAAGTTAGAAGGACAGACAGTAAATGCAGAGATTACACTTGGTCTCACCAGGGCCTCCAATTACAGGGAAAACTGAAGACTGACATAGTCTCAGCATAGAATTGCTACTGCATAAAAGTTAACTGTTATAAGTAGCATTTTTTTAAATGGCCCTGGAAGTCTTAATTTTGCAATTCACGAAGTGTTGTAAAATAGAATTAGCTTAGTCTAACCTGCTTTTCAGATGGCCATTTCTAAGGTCAAGTAGATGCTACAACAAACATGGTTACACTTAGGTACCATTTGATCTCTAGCAGACTGGAACATGCGTGCATGCTTGTATGTGAGTGTTGGGTATTTGATAAACATTTTTCATATTTCTATGAAAATCACGGGCATTCTAAAGTAAACAGTACATAGCTGAATCCCAAGAAAATGTACTGGGGTAGAAAATGTGGACCCAGAATCCAAGAGTGACATTTTACAGAGTAGAGAGTCTGTATAACTCTGGCTTTGTCATATATTTTCTTCTATCCTTGTTTAGTTAGTTAGTTAGTTAGTTAGTTAGTTAGTTAGTTAGTTAGTTAGTTGTTATTGTTTTAGAAAGGGTCCCACTATGCAGTTCTTTGCTGGAAGTCTGTGTATATACCAGGAAGGCCTTGATGGAAGGAAGACTCTCCTGTCACTTTCCTCTGAGTCCTGGATTACGGTATATGCCAACACAGCCAGTTCTCACAATATGCTCGTAATAAAATGAAAGGATGCAGGAGAAAAGCAGTAACAAGTATCAAAACTATGTAGAGGCCACTCATGGGATCAGCACTGCTGTAAGAAACAGAAGAGATTATGAAAACACTCACGCATGCATGCATTCCCACATTTGCACATGCGTACATGGTATGTGATCCTGTAGTTAACAATGTTACAGCCAGAATTAAGCTTTTTGGATTCAAAACTTGTCTGTGTGAATTTCTGCATATGCTGTGAAGATAAAAGCAACAGCCCTTAGCTCTTGGAGTGATTGTGAATTAGATGATGTATACAGGCTTTAACTGGCACACATGCAGTATGAACAAGTGTTTAGATGCACTCACAAAAGAAAGAGTGCAGATGATAAGCATCTGCTTTACTGTCCTCAGTGTCCATGATGAAAATCATGGCCTCTTTTTTTATTACTAGTTTTTATATACATTTATATATACCTATATACAATATGTGTGATTGTGTATATATAATCATATCTGTGTATATTAACATAGTTACATATATGTATATGCACATGTACATATCACACATATGTACACACATACAAACACCCACACATATCTATACACCAAGAGGAATTGTGTTCTAGCCCCAGTACCCTCATTGTAACTCACAAATAACTGTAACTCCAGTTCCAGTGTTTCTGACATCCTGTACAGAAATTCACATATACTGGGCATGCGCACTGTGCACATATATACATAAAGGTAAAAATACTAAAAAGAAAAATAATAACTTTTGACTATTTATATCTAAATCTTCTAGAATTTATGTTCTTCATTTTTTACATGAAATATTTATGCTTTAAGTCTGATAAATGACCAGTTCCTTGTAAATACTTGTTCCATTTTATTATTAATATTTTAATTTTTTAGGGTTTATAAATTTAATTTTTATTGTCTGCTTTTAATTTGTAGAAATAGCACATTAATTAATTTAGTACCTGAAAAAGCAGAATTGTCCCTAATATCCAACCAGTACAATATATAACTTTATATACATTATATATAACATATATACATATATGTTTTATATATAATACATAAGAAAACAATTATAGTTACTGCCTATACCATTAAATCTAATAACTCCAGAAATTGGTTAAAATGTTGAAATCAAATTCAGAGTAAAAAATAGTGTACTGTTGCTTTATTATTTATCTTTCCAGTAAACACTAAAATATATATTTCCAAAGCTGTACATGAATCATACCTAAAGGCCTGTAAAAACATATAAACTTTATGAAGGTCTTTATTTAATATGCCTATCAATTTCCATCACCTATTTAGAAAAATTTTATCGTGGACATATAAATTACAATGTTATGTTGTAGTAAATGCTTCTTTAATTATTCATCATAGGAGCTCATAATTTGAGCATATCAAGAAATGAAAATATCATAAATAACATAGAGAAATGTTACTGCTTAAGGCAAACTCTGACGCTCATGACTTTTATTTAAAAACTCACTAGTGAAACGATGCTTTCTTCCTTATGATAAGGCAGCGTGCCTTCTTCCAAAATCATCTCTTATAATTTATGAGTTGATATTATCTAGACTTCTAGGATAGCGTAGTACACAGCAAAACAATTAATTTGACCGATTATTGTACAGCCTCTCTTAACAATTACAACTACCAAGGAATGCATAGCTTCATAACGATTGAGAAAGTTTTATACACTTCTACATTAAAAACGTACATCGTGTTATTCTACTTCAAACACTTCACATATATTTCCAGGAAGTGAGTTGATTTCTCATAAACATCCAAAAATTAGCTTATTCTTTATCCAATTTGAGATAGTTATGAACATTTATATGTATATTATTAATGTTAAAATAATGTTAATATATTATAATTTCTGTACTCTATGTGAAGTTATTACATATTTATTTTAATAATAATATAAATTTATTATCTTGTGTACATTATTAAATATATTTTTTATCTAATTTGAGGTAGTAGCCCTCTTTTCTTGTAGATCTACATTTTTGCATTTTAACATTTTTAATCTACTTTGACTTCTGACTGTTGAGCATGTTTTATATTTTATCTTAGTCTGCTTCCATATAACAAAATGCCACATGAGTAGTTGAAAGTAAACATCTGTATTCCATATCATTTGTCAGTAAATGAACAGTTTACACCACTTAACACATGTAATCTGAACTAATTATAATTTCACTCTTTAGTTACTCCTGTAATTTGTTATGGAAAAAAATCACAGAAACTCCTAAGCTACAGAATTCCCCGTGGAAGGCACTATGAAACCGATATGCGCTGGTGCAGCTACTCCTGCATACTGCAGAGAGAAACTGCCGAAACCCTGAATCCATGAGGAGCACCAATAGTTAAGTGTCAACTGGTTGCTTTCTTTTTCCTTTACACTAGCTTGTAGAAGGGCTCTAACATTATTAGCCTCTCATATTAGTTACCTTAATCAGCTATTAAGTGCCTGAATCACAATACTAGTCAAACTATATTTTCACATAGTACATTCTTCCTATAAGAAAATATACATCTACCCAGTCAATATTGCCTGCATAGACCTTTGACTATGATCTATAGATCTTCCACTATAATAGTCACATCTTATTTATGGAGTATTAAGCCACGGAATATAGAAAAACATATACACACTATATCGTGTGTCTGTACACGTATAAACAATTTAGTGGATAGACAAACTATTCTAACTGTAAAACTTAGCAACTTTTGGATTCTTTTTCTTTCTTTCCTAGAGAAACATGATCATTTGATGTTTAAATAAAGCACTTCAGGCTTCTGTTTGGCATACAAGAATTGGTGTCACTCCTAGTCTTGTGCTTGGATCTCATGCTAGGTAAAATCAAGGGTAACTTGAGCTCAACCAGTACCCTAGTAAAATCTACCAACTGAGATCATCTAAGTGACTAACGGGCAAGTAGGATAGACCCTGATGGTAAACAAATCATGATTTCAATCAGACGAAATGTAAGAGGATAGTGCAGCACCTCGTCAAGCTGCTTCATAGGATATACAGTTTAATATTACAGACTGCTTCTTTCTGAAATATTTTTTATACTTTTAAAATTATTGGATGTATTTACATTCCATCTCTCTTGCCCCTTCCCAGTCCCCAATCTCACAATTCCCTATCCTATTCCTCCTCCCCCTTGCCTTCAAGTGGGTGCTCCCCACCCCACCCCCAAGTATTCCCTTTTCCTGGGGCCTCAAGTCTTTATAGGACTAGCCACTTCTTCTCCCACTAAACCAGGCAGTCCTCTGTTGTGTATGTTCTGGGCCCCCAGATCAGCTCATGTATGCTGCCTCGTTGGTAGCTCGTTCTCTGGAAGCGCCCAAGGGTCCCTGTTAGTTGAGACTGCTGGTCTTTCTATGGGGCCACTCTTCCCTTCAGTGCCTTCCGTCTTTCACCTACTTGCTACTGGGTCAGAAATTTTGACTGTGGGTTAGTAAAGTCCATCCACTTGGGGCACTGGCTGTCTACTAGAGGTAGAAGCTTCAAGTTCTCTCTCCTTACTGTTGGGCATTTTGGCTAAGGTCACTTCCATTGAGTCCTGGGAGTCTCTCACATCTCAGGTCTCTGGGACTTTCTAGAGTGTCTCCCCACCTCCCGCCCCCCCCCCAGAAGCTGCATATTTCCATTCATTTTATTGAGGCTCTGGGTTTCTCTGCCCCCTAGCTGCCACCCCATACCTGATCCTGTTCCCCTTTTTCCCTCCTCCTTCCACTCAGAGCCCTCCCTCTCTCTGCTATATAATATTGTCAAACTATAGTAGAGCTTCTTCTGTAGCTAAGAATAACTGTTCTCTGCACAGACGCTATTTTCTATTTTTCTGTTATTGTCAATGCAGCGGAGGAAGTATGAATGGAGTGGTCTCTTTAAATTTGCAGTGAATTCATTTAAAGTAATGATGCTGAATTAATGAAGGAGGCTGCTGTGCCATAAGAGGCACAGTAGGGAGAGAAACAAATCTGGAATGCTAGGAAAAAGACAATTGAAGAATTCACTGAATTTTACATACTCCACCATCAATAACATCTAATGTATGGGAAAAAGCCCTAAGCTTATAAAGAGTGATGAACGGAAAGATGTACTGGTAAGAAAAGTTACATTGCGGTCTCTAACTTAATATTTCTACTTTTAAAACAAGATTTAATATTTTTCACTTATCTATATTATATGAGTACATTTCACGAGCCTGGCTTCAATGATTACAAATTTATTATTTCCAAGTCTTAGTTTATATGAGTCTTGGTTATAATATACTTTGAATTCATCAGAGAGCCATATCTATAAAAATATAAGAAAAACCTACTTAAAGAATTTTTGTAAATTCTCTCTCTCTCTTTCTCTCTCTCTCTCTCTCTCTCTCTCTCTCTCTCTCTCTCTCTCTCTCTGTGTGTGTGGGGGTGTGTGTGCGTGTGTGTGGTTTCACAAGTGGGGAAGTCAGAAGACAACATTTGGGAAGTAACTGTCTCTTCCTCCTTGGTCAAATCACATTCTCTCCTGAGCTCCTGCCTCTGTGGTACATACTCCAGGCCAATTGTGATTAAGCATCATGACCAAGGCTACTTTTTCCCACCTTTCTATCTCTTCTTCCTATAGCACCATAGGAGACGTGGATGTTATTTATGTACCTCTCTATATAGCTTCCTATATGGCACCCTGGGGTTGAACACAGTTCCTCGGGTTTGCATGACAACACTTTTACCCACTGAGTCATCTGCTCAGCTCTGAACAATTCTCATTCTATGAAATCTGGTAAATACTACACTTAAAAGTGATTGACAAGCTCATATGTGCATGGGTGATGGGGGAAGATTAGCTATAACCCACATATTTAAGTCTCTCAGACACTTGGGTTATTCTTAAAGGATTTAATTTTATTTTCATCCACATACACACACACACACACACACACACACACACTTGTGTGTTTGTGTTTCAATATGTGAATCTATGTGCCTAGAAGATCTCTGATCTAGCATGAAAATTACAGGATTACAGAAAGTTATAAGCCACTCAGCATGGATTCTGGGAATCATATTCATGTCCTATACAAGATCAGTATGCATTCTTAAACCACTGAGCCTTCCCTCAAGTCTCAGAGGTTTGGTTTTAATATCAATAAGCAAATACGTACATACATATATTCACACACACATAGAATTTAAACTCTTCTGTTTCCCCAATTCATGACTTTTCAAGGGAATTCTAAATATTTTCATTGATCGTGAGCATAAATTTCAGCTACTTATGGAATTTCATGAAATATATATGCAGTGAGAGGATCTTACTTCTTAGAGAGATACAGTTACAATAATTCCTGAGGATCCCTAAGGTGGAAAAATAATGCTGAGTAAAATCAATTAATTCTCATTTGAGAAATTTGGTAGATATTGGAAGAATATATTAAGTATGGACTCCCTTCTAGCCTCAGACAATGTCCCTTCATCGACATTTTCTCTATAGATCTGTTTCAACTATTTCATTCAATTTGGTGTTATTTTTCTACTAATTGCAATCCTGTAGTCTATGAATATCGCGAGAACTAATTTAGTCATTGTCAGATAGCTAACTCCTTGGTGTGATAAACACAGTTGATAAACTGTGGTTGTAAGGAGGAAAACGGAGCATTTATTCTTTACAGTACACGTTCCTACAAATACACTGATCACAAAAGTAGCAGTGAGTCATCAGCATTTTAATATTCACATCCATAAACTGGTTCAGGTGATGTAAGAATACTTAACAGTACCCAGGGCTTTCACCATGCCCAGTTAATACTTTAAAGTCCCTAAACCGTGTGAGCTTACCTATCTGGTGCAAGTCATGAAACTGGTGAATATCTAGTCATTACTAGGTGGACCGTGTTTCCTATTGAGATTTTCCAGTTAAGTTACTAGAGTTAAAGTTGATGGGTGATGTTAAAAATAACAAAGTCCCTCCTCTGAAGGAGGAGTCTCACAAAAAAACAATAAAACTCAAAAGCAAGACAAATGGAAGTTAAAGAAAACCACTCCTTAGTTGAGTTCAGAACAGGCACAGAATGCAAAACCCAGACCATTGGTGTAGGCAGGAGTCACTATCTACCACTCCTCTGGACTCTCAGTGTTAGACCTCCTGTGCTTAGTACAATGGAATATCCTTATGTAAAACAAATTGCATTGTTACTGTAAAGCTGACTCACTGTATTACATCCATTCTCTGTCATTCTCCTCATCAATTATATAATTCTTTTCTTTGGTAAAATATACATTATCCTATTATAAATGTATTTTACCAAAGAAATCGGCATGCAATTTTTAAAATGAGCAATGGATCCATATCTAGAGGGTTCTCTAAAAGAGTTGTTTTAATCATGAAGCTGGTTTTTAACTAAGCCATCATTGAAGTGACATCTTCTAGAAGCCTAGATGATTACCATTACCAGAAGTGGAGGAGTTCCCGGAGGCATATCTGCTAGGGAATCACGAAGTATAGTTTAAGTTAGGGATGTTCAACTTTGAGACAAATGAAAAAACCTATGGCTGAGTCATTCTTCTGTGTGCCAGGTAGCAATTGTTCCATTGATGCATAATTTTAAAATATGGAGAGCTATCTCACGTAGCTATCTCATGTAGCCACACTTTGGTTTTGTTTTATTTTAAGACGAAATATTTTTTCTGAAATGGGAAGTGAATTTTAGTCAATCAGCCATATTCAGATGCTTAGGGTCCCTGCATCGGCACCAAGCCCTGACATTGGTTCTTAGTGGTTCCTACCATAGGTATTGAATGTGCTTTCTCTTGATTACCACCTGAACAGTATGAAATCATAATTTGTGTTATTACTAGCCTTTGAAGAAAAAGCAAGGAATTCAGTACAATCTAGACATAGAGTTTATCAATATGTACATAGTATATGTAATTTCATAGAGATTGTGTTCACATGACCATGTTCGGAAATGTCCTCATGGGAAGATCTGTTTTGCAAATGAAGGTCATTTAAAATAAGACAAGGAAGATTAGTTTGCCCTAGTGAAATGGAACTTCAGATTTCTCTAATTTGAATGTGATGCATTTAAGAAAATAGTCATATTTTCCTAACTATCCTAATTCAATGCCCTTACTTTTAGATTATGTAAATTGCACATGGCTGCAGTCATTAGCAGTAGCCATTTAAATTTGAGTGGCCACTTACTGAATCTTCTGCACTTAAAACTGTTCTTCAAATACTAATGTTTCCTTCCACATTCAAAAGGAATTATTCTTCTCAACAAGTTTTCCACTTCCTATCTGCTTCTTGTATATATATATATTAGAGAGAAATGAAGTCATATAGCTATTATCTCTATTCCATTTCTGAGGGTAGCAATCTTTGGTGAGGTTAACTGGAATTTGGGGGGTCACACAAGGAGCTCCAAGAAGGCAGTATAATAGCACTGTCCTCCAAATGATAGCTTAGGAATTATATGAAGTAAATTGAACAGAACAAACCTTAACCTGACAGAATGTTAGTGAAAACACACCGATCAGCCTCTCAAATATACCAAGATTCAGCCTGACCATCCTTCACCAAGCAAGCAACATTTGCCTCATTCTCTAAAGTAGCAAGGCTTCAGTGTTTTCAAGTCCACATCGTCTCCCTGATTCACATTCTTTATATTTGAACAGGTTCAACCTTAGTATTGTCTTTCACATTCCTCTATTTCTAGAATGAGGTTATATGTAAATTTTTTTTAGAAAATTCATTTAGCAAACATGAGGAAGTGTCCCAGTGTGACCAAGTATATAACCTGGATACTCGCTATGCATTCTGCCCGTTAGATACCGGAATGAATGCAAACTCCCTGAGGACAGAGACTGCCGTGTGCGACTACCATGTAGAGCAAAGTACATTGCACATAATAGATGCGTCTGATACTGATTAGATTGAAGTTAACACAGAGATGAGCATCTTAATTTAAATCATTGATACCTTGCCCCCCAGATAAATTGAACTCCTTAAGAGTCCACTAGATGTTGAACTAGTCAGCGCAAGGTACAGGCTACATATCAAATTAAGTTGGAAATGCATGCCTTCAATATTTTTTTAAAATATCTTACATTAAGCACAGGCCACATGACATTATCAGCGAGACAGTTTTGAACTTGTGGTCACTGAAGGGCAACATCTTAATACATGTTCTGTTCCTATCATTTCCTAGTGTGTTTAGGCGAAACTCCCAGTGCACAGAAGTTGTGGCCATAAAGAAGTAAAGGCAGCTTTTAGTTTTAACCTTAATTGATGCTCTAAGGCCAAAGAAGCACTTCAGCAATAAGGGTCCTTAGCTAGATAAACCACTGTGTCACAGAAGGCCCCCAAACTGTACTCTTTCTGATCTTTCTTCAGACCAGCCAGCTGCTGCCTGGCAGCTCACTAAGACAGTGCTTAAAAGGACTTGCAAGTTTGACAAAAAAACGTTGGAGAAATTGATTGGTATTTAGAGTTTAGTGGTCTCCTATGGGTATTCTGGGTTTCTGTGACTGATTTTGATGAAGTGCTTTTATTTGTCTCTCTACCCAGAGACTGCAGATGAATTTGCAACAGAGCAGCATGCCTCCTGTTTAGCTTTGTCAGGCACCACTTAGACATGTTATAATTTATTTTCCAGGAAAAATATTTCTCATGAGGGCTTCTGGCTAACACAGTTATAAAGCAGCTGGCTACCATTCAGCCTGTTGTCTGCCGCCAGCTGGGCTTCCGTGGATACGGAGGAAAGAAATAGAGCTGGAGAGAATGTTCTAGAAGATTGGGAGGCAGTGATCGAAATTATTTCACAGGTTAGAATCTCCCTCACTCCGGCTACTTCTGGTGGTTCCCAAGTCTGCAAACCTTCCATTTGGTCTCTTATTTCGTTATGTGTCTGCGGATACACATCTGAAGCATTCATAAATAGGCATTGACTTGTTACAGTCACTGGCCAGACTCAATAAGGCCCCTGTAAAGTCATCACATCACATAGCTATTTGTGGGTTTTGCTGCTGTTGTTGTTTTCTGCAAACAGGGCTTCAGAATGACCAGTCCACTTATTTTAAATGAACCTGCTTGGAAAACCCAACATTGAACTTGAGCACTTAGCAGCACAATCCTCACATTAGGAGAGGAAAGGAGCAAAGAAGTGTATTTGATGTGCTTTTTTATTTTACCAGAGAAAAAATCTGGTGAAGAATTGGGCACGTATGTTTTTCTATGTAACTAATGTACATCACTTGTCATCATCATACACATTTGTATATACCACAAAGAAATACAAATTCTTGAGAAAAAAGAAGTCATTCATTTATCACATCAAACCTTATTTGGAACTGAAATAAATCTTAATTCGTTTTATGCCTCTCTCTCTCTCTCTCTCTCTCTCTCTCTCTCTCTCTCTCTCTCGCTTGCTCGCTCGCTCTGTGTGTGTATGTGTGTTTGTGTGTGTGTATGTGTGTAAGAGAGAGAGAGAAAGAGAGAGAGAGAGAGATTTAAATAATTGTGTTAAGAAACTCTTAAACTCTTATCTTTTCCCTAACTATCCTGTATCATTCAAATCAGAGTCATTGAAACCTGGGTTTTTCTACAGAAACCACTGTATTACAGCTTTGAGCGATGTTAAATATTTCATGAAAAATACAGCAATATTGAGCCCAACCAAGGTTTTCCAAAGGTATTGTTGCCCACTAGAAAAAGATTGATGTTTCTGTTGCCTTATTTTTGTGATGGTGTTAACTAAAAACCCTCAGAAAAGAGCTTGGTCTCATAGTGTTTGTGTGATTTTCAAATAGTCTAATAGACTAATATATCAACAGTGATGGGATGCACTTGTCCAGTCATTGCCTCCAGGAACAGCCAGCAAGTTCCTTGTATTCACAGGCATTTGAAATTACACTCTGATTCCATGCTGTCAAAAAAAAATTGACCTGAAATTTTGACATATAAAAATGTGGGGAAAACCATCTTGCATTAAAAAAGAAAAAGAAAACCAAAACAGAGAAAGTAAACAAAGTGAAGCAACAAAAGAGTGAACAAGGAGAAGGTTAAACATGTGGATGAGCAGGCGTGTGCTAAATACAATCATAGGAGAACCTGAGGAATATAGTACTTCTCCATCTTAAGATGAAAAATGTTCCTGGAATAAGCCAAAAACCTAAAAACGTATGAGTCAGAATACCAAGTCTTCTGTGAAACTTTCTTTCATAGTAATAACTGCATAAATCTGACCTCAATGGGGTCCATAGAGTAACCCAGAAGGGAGGAACTGACACTGCACCCCCCCACATGAGATGACTGTTGAAAGCGGAAGTGTTAGCCACTTCCATGTTTGAAGTACCCCTTAAATGTCACCCAAGACAAAGTGGTAACCCTGAAACCATATAAAGAAACTCACAAACAAATTTTAATCTAGACAACACAACTCTTTAGGAATGGGATCTTTTCACCAAGCCATCCAACCAGGGACTGGGATGCACTCAGTTAGGGGAATACTTCTATAGAAATATACTGCCCTTGGCTGTGTGGGGGCAGCCATTGTAATATGTCTATGGTTACCAGGCAGTATCATCACATGGGCTGTGGAATCAAACCAAATGAAAGAGGGACAAATGAGTGGACAGTCAGGATCCATCTTGCTCTACATTCCTTACCACGAGCAACAACATGGTGAACCACCCCATGCTATACCCATTTCCTTTTACCTGCCATGATGAACTCTACACTTTTTTTTCTTTAGAATTTTTTCAGTAAGATTTCTAACAATTATATGGAGATGTGAATGGACAGCTCAGTCACAGAAGCTTGGGTTTAAACCAAAACTGAACATGGTAGCACACACACATCCCAGAACTTGAAGACTGAAGAAGATGGGTAAGACTGAGGAAGATTAGAAATTCAAGTTCAGGCTGATCTACATCACAAAACTGCATCTCAAACAACATCTTAGAGAAGGCAGGATAGACAGAAGGAAAGAGAAAAGAGAAAAGATGAATGAGAGAGGAATAAAGGGGGAGAGGAAGGGAGGAAGGGAGGGGGAAAGGAAGTGAGGAAGGGAAGGAGAGGGGAAGGGAAAGAGGAGGGGGGAGGGAGGAAGAGAGGGAGGCAAAATTATGAGAATTGGAGGGAGATAGGAGAAAGGGGGCAACAAGAAAGAGGAGGAAGGGAAGGAAGAAAGGAAGGAGAGAGAAAGATTGAAAAGTATCAAAGCATCGTCAACAACAACCAATATCAGAACAAAAAGAGCTTCCTAGAAACAAGCGACATACGCAAAATAAAATTAGATTACATGCCCTTCATGCCTCTCCTAGGGAGCCTTAAAATTATACAGATTATTTCGAAGAGCAATGGTGAATATTCACAGGACTTCTATGTGTTCCAGAAACCTACTCATGGAGACCCTAAGACTCTCAGGGTGCTGAAACCACACTATATTCAAAGCACTGACGCATGCTATATCTACAAAAAACGTCCTGCCCTTCCTTCTCCCTTGCTCTTCTGGGTACTCCAGGATAACATGAGGCATCATGGCAAGTAGAAGGTTGAATACCCTCCTCAACTCTTCTCTACAATTGCAATAAGATCATTCTAACCCATTCTGGACCACTGGGGCTAAACTGGGCCCAACAGCACATGGATGATGTTTTTAAGTTGATGAGAAATCAACACAGTAAATAAGAGGACTAGACAACATTTTAAATGAGAACACTGACAAAAAGCCTGGAAACTGATGTAGAAGATTGAAGAACGGCTTGAAATTTCTAGTCAGAATAAGTAACAAGGGAAAAGATAAGTTTTGTGTGAAGTCTTTATTTTTTTCTATTCTTATTAAATTGGGTATTTCTTATTTACATTTCAAATGTTATTCCCTTTCCCAGTTGCCAGGCCAACATTCCCCCTAACCCTTCCCCCTCCCCTTCTATGTGGGTGTTCCCCTCCCCATCATTACACCATTACCACCCTTCCCCTAAGAATCCTGTTGACTGGGGTTTCAGTCTTGGCAGGACCAAGGGCTTCCCCTTCCACTGGTGCTCTTACTAGGATATTCATTGCTACCTATGAGGTTGGAGCCCAGGGTCAGTCCATGTATAGTCTTTGGGCAGTGGTTTAGTCCCTAGAAGCTCTGATTGGTTGGCATTGTTGTACATATGGGGTCTCAAACCTCTTCAGCTCTTTCAGTCTTTTCTCTTATTCCTTCAACGGGGGTCCTGTTCTCAGTTCAGTGGTTTGCTGCTGGCATTCGCCTATGTATATGAGCCCTCTATCAGATGTAGGATTGGTAAAGATCATTTCCCAATCTGTTGGTTGCCATTTTGTCCTAACCACAGTGTCCTTTGCCTTACAGAAGCTTTGCAGTTTTATGAGATCCCATTTGTCGATTCTTGATCTTAGAGCGTAAGCCATTGGTGTTTTGTTCAGGAAATTTTTTCCAGTGCCCATGTGTTCCAGATGCTTCTCTAGTTTTTCTTCTGTTAGTTTGAGTGTATCTGGTTTGATGTGGAGGTCCTTGATCCACTTGGACTTAAGCTTTGTACAGGGTTATGAGCATGGATCGATCTGCATTCTTCTACATGTTGACCTCCAGTTGAACCAGCACCATTTGCTGAAAATGCTATCTTTTTTCCATTGGATGGTTTTGGTTCATTTGTCAAAAATCAAGTGACCATATGTGTGTGGGTTCATTTCTGGATCTTCAACTCTATTCCACTGGTCTATCTGCCTGTCTCTGTACCAATACCATACAGTTTTTATCACTATTGCTCTGTAATACTGCTTGAGTTCAGGGATAGTGATTCCCCCAGAAGTCCTTTAATTGTTAAGGATAATTTTAGCTATCCTACGTTTTTTGTTATTCCAGATGAATTTGCAAATTGTTCTCTCTAACTCTATGAAGAATTGGATTGGAATTTTGATGGGGATGGAACTGAATCTGTAGATCGCTTTTGGTAAAATGGCCATTTTACTATATTAATCCTGCCAATCCATGAGCATGGGAGATCTTTCCATCTTCTAAGATCTTCAATTTCTTTCTTCAGAGCTTGAAGTTCTTATCATACAGATCTTTTTACTTGCTTGGTTAAAGTCACACCGAGGTATTTTATATTTTTTGGGACTATTATGAAGGGTGTCATTTCCTTAATTTCTTTCTCACCTTATTTCTCTTTTGTATAGAGGAAGGCTACTGATTTATTTGAGTTAATTTTATACCCAGCCACTTTGCTGAAGTTGTTTATCAGCTTTAGTAGTTCTCTGGTGGAACTTTTGGGATCATTTAAATATACTCTCATATCATCTGCAAATAGTGATATTTTGACTTCTTTTCCAATCTGTATCCCTTTGATCTCCTTTTGTTGTCTGATTGCTCTGGCTAGAACTTCAAGAACTATATTGAATAAGTAGGAAGAGAGTGGGCAGCCTTGTCTAGTCCCTGATTTTAGTGGGATTGCTTCAAGTTTCTCTCCATTTAGTTTAATGTTAGCAACTGGTTTGCTGTATATGGCTTTTACTATGTTTAGGAATGGGCCTTGATTTCCTGTTCTTTCCAGAACTTTTACTCTGAAGGGGTGTTGAAATTTATGAAATGCTTTCTCAGCATCTAATGAAATGTTCATGTGGTTTTTATCTTTCAGTTTGTTTATATCTTGGTTATGTTGTTGGTTTTCTGTATATTAAACCATCCCTGCATTACCATTTATTATCCTTTGTAGGGATGGATTTGTAGAAAGATATTATGTAAATTTGGTTTTGTCATGAAATATCTTGGTTTCTTCATCTATGTTAATTGAGAGTTTTGCTGGATACAGTAACCTGGGCTGGCATTTGTGTTCTCCTAGGGTCTGTATGACATCTGTCCAGGATCTTCTGGCTTTCACAGTCTCTGGCGAAAAGTCTGGTGTGATTCTGATAGGTCTGCCTTTATATGTTACTTGACCTTTTTCACTTACTGCTTTTAATATTCTTTCTTTGTTTTGTGTATTTGGTGTTTTGACTATTACGTGACAGGAGGAGTTTCTTATCTGCTTGACCTCTTTTTGTTGTCTTACTGTTTTAGCTAGCACTTTGAATACTATATTGAATAGATATGGGGAGAGTGGGCATCCTTGCCTTGTCCCAAATTTCAGTGGGGTTGCTTCAAGCATCTCTCCATTTAATTTGACATTGGCTGTTGGTTTGCAGTAAATTGCTTTTATTATGTGTAAGTATGGGTCTTGAATTCCTTATCTCTGCAGTACTTTTAACATGAAGTTGTATTGTATTTTGTCAAAAGCTCTTTCAGCTTCTAGTGAGATGATCATATGTTTTTTCTTTGAATTTCTTTAAATACTGGATTACATTGATGGGTATCTGTATATTGAACTATCCCTGGTTTTCCTCTTAGCACTGCTTTCATTGTGCCCCATGAGTTTGGATATGTTGTGCCTTCATTTTAATTAAATTCTATAAAGTCTTTAATTTCTTTCTTTATTTCTTCTCTGACAAAATTATCATTGAGTAGATAGTTGTTCAACTTCCACGTGAATGTGGGCTTTCTGTTGCTTTTGTTGCTATTGAAAACCAGCCTTGGTTCATGTTGTCCAATAGAATACATGGGGTTATTACAATGTTCTTGTATCTGTTGAGGTTTGTTTTGTGTCCAAGTATATGGTCGATTTTTGAAAAGGTACCATAAAGTGATAAGAAGAAGAAAGTTTATTCTTTTTTTTTAAGGTGAAATATTCTGTAGATATCTTTCAAACCCATTTGGCTCATAACTTCTTTTAGCTTCACTGTGTCTATGTTAAGTTTCTGTTTCCACGATCTGTCCATATGTAGTTATGACATTTTTAGGAAACACACTTTCATATAAAGCTCCCTAGTTCCTTGCCTCTTACCCATCCTACTCCATTTTTGGTAATATTCCCTATTCCTTGAGCCTTATTTTGAGACAGTCTCTCTATATGTAAACAAGATTCTGGATATAAGATTAACTCAAACAAATCATTAGCCTTCTTCTACTCAAAGGATAAACAGACTGAGAAAGAAATTAGGGAAAGGATACCCTTCACAATAGTCACAAATAATATAAAATACCTCAGGTCTGACTCTAACCAAAAAAGTGAACGATCCATATGACAAGAACTTCAAGTCTCTGAAGAAAGAAATTGAAGATCTCAGAAGATGGAAAGATCTTCCATGCTCACGGATTGGCAGGATTAATATAGTAAAAATGGCCATTTTTCCAAAAGCAACCTACAGAGTCAATGTAATCACCATCAAATTTCCAACACAAATTAGAAAGAGCAATTCTCAAATTTGTTTGAAATAGCAAAATCCCAGGATAGTGAATACTATTCTAAACAATAAAAGAACTTCTTGGAGAATCACCATCCTAACCTCGTGCTATATTATAGAGCAATAGTGATTTTAAAAAATGCATGGTATTGGTACAGAGATAGGCATGTAGGTCAATGTCACAGAATTGACAAACCAGAAAGAAACCCACACACCTAAGGTTGCTTGATCTTTGACAAAGAAGGTAAAACCGTCCAGTGGAAAAGAGACAGCATTTGTCAACAAATTGTGCTGATTCAACTGGCCATCTGAATGTAGAAGAAAGTAAATTGATTCATTCTTATCTCCTTATCAAAAACTCAAGTGCAAGTGGATCAAGAACCTCCACATAAAACCAGCTACACTGAAATTAACAGAAGAGAAAAGGGGCAGAGCCTTGAACACATAGGAATGGGGCAGGAGGGGGTGGGGTTTTCTGAACAGAATACCAGTGGCTTATGCTCTAAGATCAACAATCAGCAAATGAGACCTCATGAAATTGAAAAACTCCTGTAGCACAAAAGATATAAACAGCAACCCACAGATTAGGAAAAGATCTTTACTAATCCTACATCTGATAGAGGACTAATATCCAAACGATACAAAGAACTCAAGAAATTAGACTTCAGAGAACCAAACAACCCTATTAAAAATGGGAAACAGAGCTTAAGGAAGAATTCTTAACTGGGGAATCTTGCATGGCTAAGAAGCACTTAAGAAAATGTTTGACATCCTTAGTCATCAGGTAACTGCAAATCAAAACAATCCTGAGATTCCACCTCACACCAGTCAGAATGGCTAAGATCAAAAACTCAGGTGATAGCAGATGCTGGTGAGGATGTAGAAAAAGAGGAACACTCCTCCATTGTTGGTGGGATTGCAAGATTGTACAACCACTCTGGAAATCAGTCTGGAGATTCCTCAGAAAATTGGACATAGTACTACCTGAGGACCCAGCTATATCACTCCTGGGCATATAGCAAAAGATGCTCCAACATATAACAAAGACACATGCTCCACTATGTTCATAGCAGTCTTATTTATAATAGCCAAAGCTGGAAACAACCCAGATATAACCTCAACAGAAGAATAGATATAGAAAATGTGGTACATTTACACAATGGAATACAATTCAGCTATCAAAAACAATGACTTCATGAAATTCATAGGCAAATTCATGGAACTAGAAAATATCATCCTGAGTGAGGTAACCCAATCACAAAAGAACACACATGGTATTCACTCACTGTTAATCCATTAAAAAACAATGACTTCATGAAATTTGCAGGCGGATAGAACTAGAAAACATCATCCTGAGTGAGGTAACACAGTCACAAAGGAACCCACCTGGTATGTACTTACTTATAGGGGGAAAAGCTCAGAATACCCATGACACTACTTACAGAGCCCATGAAGGTCAAGAAAAAGGAAGACCAATGTGTGGGTGCCTCAGTCCTACTTGTGTGGGGGGAATAAAATAATCCCAGAGAGTTGAGAGTGGGAGGGACTTGGAAAGAAGAGAGGAGGGGGAGAGAAAAGGGGGGGCAGGTTAAGGTGTGGGAGGAGATGGGAAAGATGTACAGAGGGTCAGGAAATTGAACAGAGATATGTGGCAATGGAGGATGAGGAATGAGGAGTAGCCACCAGGAAGTCACTTATGCCAACAAAGCAAGAGACTCCCAGGACCCAACAGGGATGACATTAGCTGAAATACCCAACAAAGGGGAGAGAGAACCTATAGAGACCATACCCACAGGTTAGACACGGCCTGGGTTCTGAAGGGGCACCCACCCTTCATAAAATTTTAACCCAGTATTGCTACTATCTAAAGGAAATGCAGGGACAAGGAGTGGAAGGAGGAACTGTCCAGGGACTACCCCACCTAGTGGTCCATCCCATGTGCAGCCACCAAACTTAGACACTTGCTGACGCTGGGAAGAGCTTGCTGACAGCAACCTAAGGTGGATATTTCCTGAGAGGCTCTGTCAGAGCCTTACTGATGCATATGTGTATGCTTGCATCCAAACCTCTGACTGAGTACAGGAACCCCAATGGAGGAGTTGGGGGAAGGACTGAAGAAGATGAAGGGGCTATAGGAAGAGCAACAATATCAACCATCCAAAACCCCAGAGTTCCTAGGGACTAAACCAACCAAAGAATGCACATGGGTACCATGGCTGCAGCTGTATATGTTGAGGAGGATGCTTTTGTCTGGCATCAATAGGAGGGGAAGCCCTGATGCCCAGCATGTGAGAATGGGAGTGGGGTGGGAGTGGGTGGGGGGTAGGGGATATTGTTGGAGATTTTCAGGGAGGAAATCAGGAAGGGAATAACGTTTGTAATGTAAATAAACAAAATAACCAAAACAAAGCCTGCAAGTTGCAAGAAGCAAGCCATATTCATGTGTTTGTTCCCTGTTTGCCCTTGACTGTGTCTGTTTTGCTTTAAGCTCCTGCCTCTGTGACTTCCCAGCAAGAATGGACTCCGACTTGGAACTGTAAGCCAAATAAACCCTTTCTGTCTTAAGTTGAAAGAAATTGGTCAGAGTCAATCAGGGTATGAGTTTAATCAGCATCCATCATATATGTTTATGAAATAGTCAATGCACATATTTTTAAGTGACCCGGACTCATGGCACCCTTGGGAGAAGGATAATACCATTGTTTGCTACCACCATACTCATCCAGAACGTGTTATAAGTGAAGGGGACATGGGGATTATTCTGGAATTGGTATAAGCCAGGACTTCTGGGACAAAGTATTTTACCAGGACAGTGCACGCTCTGATTCGCAGATCAAACCAATAGCTATGAAGGACAAAATAAGTTCTCCATTGTTCAGTTCCTGTCTCTCCAGCAGCATCTCTCAGCACTGCTTCAATCTATACTCAAATGGGAATTATTCTAGTCTGCTGCCTCCATGAATACTTCTTCCTCTTGAAGATTAAATTCAGATGCCATTTCTTCTAGAAAATACATTTCTTCAGGTTGGATTAGAAGACTGTCCTAGGAAGTGTCCTGAGTACATGGCTCTAACTTTAGTTCGAAGATGTATATTTAACAATTTCATGAATTCGCTTGATTTTAAAATGGAAGTAGTGAGAATATATACATTTTAAAACCGTGAGTGTGCAATAATCTGTAATGTATATAAATTGACTTCTTTGATCAAATCAAATGTCAGCAATGTATATCTCATTCATATTATACATCACTACTGTAAAATGAGCTTACATGATTTTTGCAAGATTGTGAATATTTGATGCTAAAGGGGGTTTATCTTTCTCCCCTTTGTTTGTATGTTTTTGTAGGACATTAGAACGTAAAAAATCAAAAAGACAGTTTCAAAGAAATAATTTTCACATGAGCAATCTGTGGTTTGATTACCATAGATTACACTAAAATGTATCTATTGAGTCATCATAGTGAAATAAATGTTGACTTAATAAACAAAATCACTGTTGAGCTTGCCGGTGAAGTGATTCAGTGGATAAATATGCTCACTAGCAAGAATGACAACCCAACTTAAATCCCTGGGATGCATAAAGTGAAAGAATACAGGCTCCTTCAGTACCTGTATACACAGACACACAGATAAATAAATAAGTAAATAAATCAAATGTAATTTAAACTATTAAAACAAGTACCCACAGGTTTCATGATCATTCCCTCAGTGCATGTAAGGTACACTTTTCCTTTCTCAGGCTTCTGTCTCCTTTGAACTACAAGACAAGAGTGCTAGGGACACATTGTGCCTATCAAGGGTACATGAGCTCAGTCCATCATCTACTCTGTGAGCACATTTTCTGACGTTGATAAGTAGCTGGCTACCAAAAGGCTGCCCAAGACACCAGAGGGACAACATGAAAACAGTTAATAGTTCCATCTGTGCCATAAGATCTTCAGCCGGGTATTCAAAATCTTTCATGTAATTAAAGCTCCCAATCATTCGGATCTTCCTGCTGAGCACAATCCTATTTGAGAGATGTCATTCTTGCTATATTTGTCTACACTTTTACCTGACATAATTCATTACATTAGAAAATAATGATTCTTTAAAATAAATAAGGCTTCTGTCTTAGTTAGGGTTTTACTGCTTAGAACAGTCACCAGGATCAAGGCAACTCTGATAAGGAAAAAATTTTATTGGAGCTGGCTTAAACATTCAGAGGTTCAGTCCATTATCATCAAGGTGGGAGCATGGCAGCATCCAAGCAAGCATGGTATAGAAGGGTGAGAAGAGTTCTATATCTTGTTCTGCAGGCAAACAGAAGACTGATTTCGAGGCACCTAGGATGGGTGGTCCTAAAGCCCATGCCTGCAGTGATTCACCTATTCCAAGGTCACACATACTTCTACAAGGCTACACCTCCTAACAGTGTCATCCTCTGGGCCAAACATATACAAACTATCACAGCTTCAAAGTAGTTCCAGCAACGGACAACTGGAACGCACACTTCCTACATGAATCTGGTGATCAAACACAGTCCAGTCTGGGATTCTCATCCCTACCTTTCACAGGAAGCCACTATTATCCAATGCCTTGAAGTTGATTTGCCTGTATTGCCAATCCTGAATTTCAAAGTTACATACTAAGTGTTTGCTTGGTGTTTTACGATTTCCCAAAAGTGATCCATCAATACTTCCTTATTAAATGGAGAAAAAGTTAAAAAGGATTTCAAAAAATTATTCAAGATTGACCTACGATTCAACCTAAGTCTCTTGTCCCTAATTTCTCTGACATTATTTTCCAAATGAGCACATTTCTCTCTGAACTTTCTCCACTCTTTGCCAAGATACATATTATATCTTAGCTGGTTTTCTGACTTTGTCCTTTTGTCACTTGAACATGTAAGTCACATATTCTCTTTCTCTATCTCAGTGTGTGTGTGTGTGTGTGTGTGTATATATCTATCTCTCTTTCTCTCTTTATGTCAAGGCCCTTGTTAAAGTAAATCCTGTCTCTTTCACAACCATTGTTCTCTCATAAGATCAGACACCATCCTGTCTTTCATCAGAGAGAAATTTACAGTTATTTCTTACTCCCATCCTCATTATTTCCTTTAAGAAGAAGGCCGTATTTTTAACCATATTTTTGGAAGAGGTAAGAGTGCGTTTATTTTATCTTCTATGTCCAGGCCATACTACATAATTAAAGGAGGTCAGATCAAGAAGTCAAACAAGGCAATGACTTGGAGACAGGAGCTGAAGCAGAAGTCTTTTTTTTTTTTTTTTTTGGTTCTTTTTTTCGGAGCTGGGGACCGAACCCAGGGCCTTTCGCTTCCTAGGCAAGCGCTCTACCACTGAGCTAAATCCCCAACCCCCAGAAGTCATATTAAAGTGTTATTTCTCTTCTAGACTTGCTGGGACTGCTTTTTCTATCTTTCTGTCTGTCTGTCTATCTATCTATCTATCTATCTATCTATCTATCTATCTATCTATCATCCTTTCAATTTCTTCTCCATAATTATTCCTGCACATCTTGCACATCTCGTAAGTAGGACAAATTGTGGGTCAAAGGTTTTGTGGGTGGGATGGTATCATAGCCCTCCATTGGATGTTTTTCCTGGTTAGAGGAGGTGGTCATTTCAGGTTCTATACCCCTCTTTCTAACAGTCTTACCTGAGCAGATAGCTGTCAAATAGTTAAAAAAAAAACTAAACAAACAAACAAAAAAAAATAAACCAAACCCTAGGCTTGATAAAATGGAATTGAATTTTCTCTTTAAAAGGATTTCCTCTGACACTAATATGTTTTATTTATTTGTCTGCCTTGGCAGTGAAGCAAAGCCAGAAAGACATTTCCAACTTATTGATGTAGTACGATCTAGTCAAGCCCATGCATATCACAAAGTACTCAGCAATTATCAGTTACTTCTCTGTAATACATATTAAGTATATTAAATTTTACAGTGAATCATTGGGTTTCCCTCATATACTTCTCTCATTCTTATTTAATATGAGTTATAATCTTCATTTTAGAAATGATGACACTAGAAGTCTTTTCAAAAAAATGATAGACCAAAAGATACATGATAAAAAGTCACCACTAGACCTGCCTAGTAGCCTCAGGACATACAAAGATAGAAGTACTCTGGGACAGGACACTTCCTGTTTCTGGCTGTGCCCTGAGCTGAAACACTCCCACAGGCCTCTGTATCTAAACCATGTGGGGGAGAGAGCTGGACTCTCAGAAGGTCTGATAATCCTGATTGCTCAGGGGAGACATCCACTTCTGCTCACATTCCTGGCCAAAGTTGAACCTGCCTAGTGCCCTCTGGATACAGGAACCTACAGGAACGTAGGAGCTGACAGGGGCAGGACCCTTTTAATTTCTTCCTGAGCCCAGAGCTGAAAGCCATTCGCCTGGAGTACTGACACACTGGAGAGCAGAGGTAAGACCAATTCTTCTGCTCCAAGTGATCTGCCTGGAGGCTTTAGGACACAAAAACCCAGGAGCATCTCACTGTTCCCTAGTCTGACTGAAAGAAAACAGGTCTACAGGGTCAAGCCACTGTCAGAGACAGCAAGATAAGCTAACACCAGAGACAACCTGATAGCAAGAGGCAAGTGCAGGAACCTAAGCAACAGAAACATAAAGAAGGACATAAATAGCTCTGTTAAAGAAATACAGGACAATACAGGTAAACAAGTAGGAGCCCTTAAAGAGGAAAAACAAAAATCCCTTAAAGAATTATTAAAAAAAACAAACAAACAAAAAAACAATGAAACAAGTATAGGACGTGAACAAATTATGCAGGATTTAAAAACGGAAATAGAAACAATAAAGAAAGCACAAACGGAGACAACCCTGGAGATAGAAAACCTAGGAAAGAAATCAGGAGTCACAGATGAAAGTGCAATCAACAGAATATAAGGTATAGAAGAGAGAATGTCAGGGACAAAAGATACCATAGAAAACATTGACACAATCATCCAAAATAATGTAAAACACAAAAAGCCCCTAACACAAAAGAACCAGGAAATCCAGGACACAATGAGAAGATCAAATCTAAGGATAATAGCTATAGAAGAGAGAGAAGACTCCCAACTTAAAGGGCCAGTAAATACCTTCAACAAAATTATAGAAGAAAACTTCCCTAACCTAAAGAGAGAGATGCCCATAAACATAGAAGAAGCCTACAGAACTCCAAACAGGTTGGATCAGAAAAGAAATTCCTCCAGTCACATAATAATCAAAACAAGAAATGATCAAAAGAAAGAAAGAATATTAAAAGCAGTAAGGGAAAAAGGTCAAGTAACATATAAAGGCAGACCTATCAGAATTACACCAGACTTCTCACCAGAGATTACTAAAGTCAGAGGATCCTTGGCAGGTGTCACACAGACCCTAAGAGAACACAATGCCAGCCCAGGCTACTGTATCCAGCAAAACTCTCAATTAACCTAGACAGAAAAACTAAGATGTTCCATGACAAAACCAAATTTACGCATTATCTTTCTACAAATCCAGCCCTACAAAGGATAATAGATGGAAAACTCCAACACAAGGAGGGAAACTGCACCCTAGAAAAAGGCAAGAAAGTAATCCCATTGCAATAAAACCAAAAGAAGAGAGACACATACATAATTCCACCTCTAACAATAAAAATAACAGGAAACAACAACCACTATTCCTTAATATCTCTTAACATCAATATAGTCAATTCTCCAATAAAAAGACATAGACTAACAGACTGGATACCTAAAGAAGACCCAGCATTTTGCTGTGTACAGGAAACACAGTGACAAAACATAGAGTACCTCAGAATAAAAGGCTGGAAAACAATTTCCCAAGCAAATGGTCTGAAGAAAAAAGCTGGAATAGTTATTCTATTACCGAATAAATTCAACTTGCAACCAAAAATTAACAAAAAAATGGACACTTCATATTCATCAAAGGAAAAATCCACCAAGATGAACTCTCAATCCTAAATATCTAATCCAAATGCATGGCCACCTGCATTCATAAAAGAAACCTTACTAAAGCTCAAAGCACACATTGTACTCACACAATAATAATAAGAGATTTCAACACCCCACTCTCTTCCATAGGTCATGGAAACAGAAACTAGAGCCATAGAGAAACTAACAGAAGTCATGGACCAAATGGATTTAACACTTATTTATAAAACATTTCATCCAACAAAAAATATTCCTTTTTCTCAGAACCTCATGGTATCTTCTCCAAAACTGACCAAATAACGAGTCACAAAACAGGCCTCATCAGATACAAAAATATTCAAATAATCCATGCACCGTACCAGATCACAAGGGACTAAGGCTGTTCTTCAATAACAATAAAAACAACAGAAAGCCCACCTCTACATGGAATTTGAACAACGCTCTACTCAATGATAACTTAGTCAGGAAGAAATAAAGAAATTAAAGACTTTTTAGAATTTAATGAAAATGAAGACCAACATACCCAAACTTATGGGACACACAAAAGCAGCACTAAGAGGAAAACTCTGAGTGCCTCCAAAAAGAAACAAAAAACAGTATAAATTAGCAGCTTTAGAGCACACTTAAAAGCTCTAGAACAAAAAGAAGCAAATACACCCAAGGGGAGTAGAAAGCAGGAAATAATCAAAGTCAGGACTGAAATCAACCAAGTAGAAACAAAAAGGACTATATAAAGAATCAACAAAACCAGGAGCTGGTTCTTTGATAAATTCAACAAAATAGATGAACCCTTAGCCAGACTAACCAGAGGGCATAGAAATCCAAATTAACAAAATCATAAATGGAAAGGGAGACATAACAACAAAATCTGAAGAAATTAAAAAAGTCATCAGATCGTATTACAAAAGCCTATATTCAAAAAACTGGAAAAAATGAATGAAATGGATAATTTTTCTAGAGAGATACCAAGTACCAAATATAAATCAGGATCAGATAACCATCTAAACAACCCCACAACTCCTAAAGAAATAGAAGCAGGTATTAAAAGTCTCCAAACCAAAAAAAGACCAGATAGGTTTAGTGCAGAATTCTATCAGACCTTCATAGAAGACTTCAGACCGATACTGTTCAAACTATTCCACAAAATAAAAACAGAAGGAGCACTACCAAATTCCTTCTATGAAGCCACAATTATGCTTATACCTAAACCACACTAAGACCCAAGAAAGAAAGAGAACTTCAAGCCAATTTCCCTTATGAATATCGATGCAAAAGTACTCAACAAAATTCTTGCAAACTGAATTCAAGAACATACCAAAATGATCATCCATCATGATCAAATAGGCTTCATCCCAGGGATGCAGGGATGGTTCAATGTATGGAAATCCATCAATGTAAACCACTATATAAACAAACTGAAAGATAAAAACCACATATCATTTTATTAGATGCTAAGGAAGCATTTGACAAAATTCAACACCCCTTCATGATAAAAGTCTTGGAAAAATCAGGAATTAAAGGCCAATACCTAAACATATTAATGTGGCAAACCAGTAACTAACATTAAACTAAATGGAGAGAAAGTTGAAGCAATCCCACTAAAATCAGAGCCTAGACAAGACTGCCTATTCTCTCCCTACTTATTAAATATAGTACTCAAAGTCCTAGCCAGAGCAATCAGACAAGCAAAGGAGGTCAAAGGGATGCAAATTGGAAAGGAAGAAGTCAAAATATCACTACTTACAGATGATATGTTACTAGACTTAAGTGACCCCAAAAATTGCATCAAAGAACCAAACCTGATCAACAACTTCAGCAAATATAAATTAATATAAAATTAACTGGAACAATTCAGTAGCCTACCTCTACTCAAAGGATAAATGGGCTGAGAAAAAGATTAGGGAAACAACATCTTGCCCAATAGTCACAAATAATATTGAATACCTCTAAAATGACTGTGACCAACCAAGTGAAAGATCTGTATGAAAAATGCAAGTCTTTGAAGAAAGAAATTGAAGCAGATCTCAGAAGATGGAAAGACCTCCCATGCTCACGGATTGGCAGAATTAATATAGTAAAAAATGACCATCTTGCCAAAAGCAATCTACAGATTCAATGAAATCTTCATCAAAATTCCAATTCAATCCTTCATTGAGTTAGAATGGGCAATTTGCAAATATATTTGGAATAACAAAAAACTCAGGATAAAGAAAACTATTCTCAACAATAAAAGGACTTCTGGGGGAATCACCATCCCTGACCTCAAGCTGTATTACAGAGTAATAATGATAAAAACTTTATGGTATTGGTTCAAAGGCAGGTAGTAGATCAATGGAATAGAATTGAAGACACCCAGAAATGAAACCACACACCTATAGTCACTTGATCTTTGAAAAAGAAGCTAAATCCATCCAGGGAAAAAAAAGACAGCATTTTCAACAAATGGTGCTGATTTAACTGGCCTTCTGCATGGTGAAGAATGCAAATTGATCCATTCTTATCTCCTTCTATAAAACTCATTTTCAAGTGGATGAAGGACCTCCACATAAAACCAGATGCACTGAAAGTAATAAAAGAGAAAGTGGGGAAGTGTCTCAATCACATGGGCACAGGGGAAAATTTGCTGAATAGAACACCAATGGCTTATGCTCTAAGATCAAGAATTGACAAATGAGACCATAAAATTGCAAAGCTTTTGTAAAGCAAAGGACACTGTCATTAGGACAAAACAGTAACCAACAGATTGGGAAAAGAGCTTAACGAATCCTACATCTGATAGATGCTAATATCCAATATATACAAAGAACTCAAGAAGTTAGACTCCAGAAAACCAAATAACCCTAGTAAAAAATGGAGTACAGAGCTAAACAAAGAATTCTCAACTGAGAAATCTGAATGGCTGAGAAGCACTTAAAGAAATGTTCAACATCCTTAGTCATCAGGGAAATGCAAATCAAAACAACCCTGAGATTCCACCACACACCAGTCAGAATGGCTAAGATCAAAAGCGCATGTGTGTGCAGAGGCTGGCAAGGATGTGGAGAAAGAACACTCCTAATTGTTGGTGGGATTGCAAGCTGCTACAACCACTCTGGAAATCATCTTGGTTGTTCCTCAGAAAATTATACATAGTACTACCTGACAACTCACCTATACCACTCCTGGGCATATACCCAAAGCATGCTCCAACATATAACAAGAACACATACTCCACTATGTACATACTAGCCTTATCTATTATAGCCAGAAGTTGAAAAGGACCCAGATGTCCTTCAACAGAAAAATAGATACAGAAAATGTGGAACACATACACAATGGAGCACTATTCAGCTACTAAAAACAATGATTTCAGGAAATTCATAGGCAAATGGATGGAACTAGAATGTATCATCCTGAGTGAGGTAACCCAATCACAAAAGAACACATATCATATAGACTAACTGATAAGTGGATATTAGCCCAAAAGCTTGGAATACCCAAGATATAATTTATAGATCACATGAAGCTCAGGAAGAAGACAGACAAAAGTGTTGATGCCTCAGTACCTCTTAGGTGGGGGAAGAAAATACTCACAGGAGGAAATGCGTAGGCAAAGTATGAAGCAGAGACTGAAGGAAAGGCCATCAAGTGGCTGACACACATGAAGACCCATCCCATACGCAGCTAGCAAACCCAGCTGATGCCAAGAAGTGTGTGCTGACAGGAGCCAGATATGGGTATTCCCTGAGAGGATCTACATGAGCCCTATTTATACGGGTGAGGATGTTTGCAGCTAACCATTGGACTGAATAATGGGACCCCAATGGAGGTAGCTGAATGGGGTTTGCAACACCATAGGAAGAACAACAATATCAATCAACCAGACCCCCTCCTCCAGAGCTCCCAGGGACAAAAACACCAACCAAAGAGTACACATGGAGTGACCCATGACTCCAGCCACATATGTAGCAGTGGATGGGCCTTGTTGGTCATCAACGGGAGGAGAGACTTTTGGTCCTGTGAAACCTCTATGGCCCAGTGTAGGGGAATGCCAATGCAAAGAGGTGGGAGGGAGTGGGTGGTCGGGTGGGAGTACTGTCATGGAGGCAGGGGTCGGGGGATGGGATGGGGGCTTTCTGGAGTGGAAACAAGGATCAGGGATAACATTTGAAATGTAAATAAAGCAAATATCCAATAAAAGAAAAGAAAAGAATCATTCTCCATCCCACAACAGCTATCAGTTGTCAACTGCTCATTAGTCAGGAGTGGGGCCTGGAGACCATCTCCTTTATCCATGAAGGAGGATTGGCTGACTTTAATCTTCTGTAGGTATTATGCTGGTAACCAAAGTTGACCTGGGCTCATGATAAAAATATTCATGGCATGTCCAGAAGAGAGGAGTTTGCCCCTCTCCTCCCCATAAGGAAAAAGAGGGTAGAATACTGGGGGCGGGGGGGTAGGGGTGTTAAAGACTTCACTTCTTCACAAAAGGACAGTAAGAGCCAAAGAGACGTTGGCATGGAGATGAGTTCTAGTTTATTATCAAGTACCTTTGGTGTCAGAGCTTACTGCTTTACTACGTAAAGACAGGATTAAAACATCCATACTCAAAAACTTTCAGTAGCATACTATAGCATAAGATAGCTGTCCTCTCTGATTTATACATCAGAACAGAGTGCACAACTGCGTGTATGTACAGGCTTACGCTTATTAAAACGACTCAAGGGAATCTTTTGAATTGAGGAAAAACATTTACATTGGAACAAATTACATTTTACTGAAAACCTAATTGTTACACTGAGAGCTGTACAGTGTTGTAATTGCGTACTCCTAATTACACGCGCTGCATTATTTAAAAAAGAATGGCATTGTTTATTTGTGATATTCTCTGCTTATTTACACTTGCATATTTGAGCAAGAAACAAGGAGTTATTTCTACCATGTGGGAGGGATTGTTATCTGTTCACAAACACAAAATTAATTCAGGAGAGGGAAACTGGCTCTCATACAGGAAGAGAGAAATTTCTCCTGAGGCAAGACATTCTACAATGGCTTCTAAATTTCTGTATAATTAACAAAGCACTTACCATCTGCAATGATTGACCTGTCAGAGCTGCTCCTCTGAGATAATTTTGGTGACATTAAAAAAATTGAATATCCAAAAGCCACATTTGACTTAAACGAGTTAGCCCATTCTTGTAAATAGAAGTAATACTCAAGACAGAATGTTCTATGAAACACTGCTTAACATGGGTCACCTTCACTATATTAAGTCCCCTCTGGCACTTGTCTGAGTCTCTTAGTGCCTGCTGTAATGGTAACCCTGTTCTTTTTGTCTCCTGATTTTGATTTTCTAAATGCCACTCGAACCTCAGAGCTGGTGGCCCAGTCAAGCCTCTTACTTAAGCATATAGTTAAGAGAATAATTCTTGCTGAATTATAATCATATGCCCTGATTGATGTGTGGGGTGGGGGGGAAGAAGAGAGGGGTTCAGAAATTCATTTTGAAAACTCAAATGAAAAAGTTCATTCTCTCTCCCTCCCATTTCCCATTCTTGGCCGACCATGAATATGCATAGGGTGCAAATGAGTGTATCACAAAAGAAGGCGTTTTAATTTTTCTTTAACTTTTCCTACCACCGAATCAGAGAAGTGTCTAATGAGGACTTTGAATGTCCTTATTCTTTGTACCTTAAAAATTACTAGCCCAATTGTTCATTGATGTGGTTTTCAAAAAAACAACAAAGCACACCACAGCTGGCTAGGTGTTTTCCCATTTAGCCAGGACTGGTCCATTTAAACTTACGTAGCAATGATGCAAAGACAGCTTTTCCTTCCCTTCTCATTGTTTGGTTGATGCTAAGATACAGGACTTGTAAGGAATTAGACTGACTGCCACAGTGGCTCAGTCCATCTGTACAGCGTAGCTTCGATTTCAGTGACCTATTGGAAAGAGTCCCTTACTACATGGCTCACTAAAATTGTTCCTTTACTTTAATAGATGAAAGAAAGAAGAGTCTAATATTTCATCCTATTTCAGAGGAGATTTCCCCCACAGACCAGTAATAAAGTATTCCTACCAGTCCAGTCTCTGCTCCTCGCAGAGAAACTTCTAAGTGTGTAAGCTTATGACTGATCTTTTCTGTTTGATGTATTTGAAGTTCATTACTCAAGTAATAAGAACTAAAACACATAAGAGTTAGGCTCACATGCGTCTAAAGAGTCTTACAGTGACTTTGTATGTGCATTCCCAGGATTAAAGTAAAGTGTCAATATGCCTTGTGATAAATGAAAAAGGATCTTTTTCAATCAGGTAGCCTCAGGGTTATAAATCTCTACCATTAACAGATCTTTCTTATTTTCATTGGCTTGGGTTTCTTTTTCTGGAACGATGAAGCTGGGAGTCATTTTTATTTCGTAGAGATTAAAAAAGGAATCCATCAAAGATCTTATACATACCAAAAGTTAAAAACCCATCTAGCAAGATGTCTGGGCTTGCTTTCTGGAGAATAAATTGATTTCTTGGCCATGGCATGATATGATAAATTCTCCTACCAAGTAATATCATTAAACAAAAAGTCATTGTCCAATTAAGTAAAATAATAAGCTATACCATCACTGCACATTGTTGAGGATTATTGAACATTGCTACTCTAACATGTCTCTCTCCAACAGAGAGGTGATAGGCTCTTCTGCGCCTTCCCCTTCTCTAGAGGACTCACGTTGGCAAATGTGTTTAACAACAAGGTGTAATACAAACATGTATAAAGAACAGTATGCTTATTTTGTGTTTCTTTATGCTCATCAGAATTATGGGATAGCTATAATTTGTACTTCACCTGAGAGAGGAAAATACCTACCTACTTTATAAAATTTGAAATTTTGTTTGGAAAAAGCGAGCAAGGTGGTAAGCTCCATCTCTCTCTTTTGTTCGTTTGTGTTTCTGCTTAACAGACATGGCTGAGAGTAAGCGGTAACTGCTTTCTTCTCCGTGTATTTCAGTTCAAAGAGTGTGAGGAAAGGTTCCATTTCTTGGTTTTCAGGGGAATTTTTAATTTTCTCACTACCCATATTTGACTTCATTTCTCAGGAGACATAAATATGTCTTTTTTACTTTTTAACTTAGGGAAGCTCCTAGACACTGAAAAATACTGAACTTCTGGACTTACTCGTTTCCTCCCAGTTACAAACTCTTTGTAAAAGGGAATTAATTCATTAAATTTGTGTAATATGGGAAAAGAGTTTCTTATCATGTTTATTTAATGAAAATAAAAACTACACATAGCTTCAGTAAATAACAATGGCTATCATAATTCAAATCTCTCTTTGTCTCCATTACCCTCACAGCTCATTCAGGAAACTTCTGTTTATAAATTAATAGCATACTATATACTTATTAGAAAGCTTGGTGAACAAAAGAGAAATAACAAAAATAGAAAATTAGAGTTTTGTTTTCATTTCAATATTTTTATTCTGATGACAAATTAGCTTCTGTTACACACACACACACACACATGAATATATATATATATATATATATATATTCAGAAGTAGAAGGTAAATCAAGTAAATAAATGTCACCTGGTTTAGTATATACCAATATTTTATTGAAACATTTCATCCTGTAGTTCAGTTTATGTCACAGTTTTACTTGAATGTGCGTCATACTGATCCTGCAGAATATTGAACAGTTTCATTGAAACTGATCTAGACAAAGGGAATGTAAAAACATTGAGTTTCAAATTAAGACATAAGGAAATTGAAGGCATGTGTGTGTTATTTTCTGAGGTTTCCTTGTGACACCCAAGCTAAGATAGGAAGACCAGCTCTGAACTTACCCTCATCCTTCATCTTCAAGCACACATACACATTTGCCAAGGGCTGGAAGAGAAGAAAAGGCTAAAACAAAGATTTGGGCTAATCTCCACTCTGAGCTCTTTGGCTACTTCTGGGAAAGTTTGGAGGCCCAGTCTAGACCCTGCTTCAGCCATTGTACCCTGAAAGGCTGCTAACCAACTCACATTTCTACGAATAGAGATGTGTCTCTGAAAGGCAAGAGGTTTATCAAAATGAAAATAAAAGATCGCTTTCGGGGTTGGGGATTTAGCTCAGTGGTAGAGCCCTTGCCTAGGAAGCGCAAGGCCCTGGGTTCGGTCCCCAGCTCCAAAAAAAAAAACCAAAAAAAAAAAAAAAAAAAAAGAAAATAAAGATCGTTTCAAGTGGAAATTCCTGGTTTCTTTGGAGACTCATATCATAAGGATGTTTTGCTGGGGCAGACAGGCGAAAGAATGTTTTGCAAAAGCAGACGCATGAGAGGACTCATGGTGTTGAAATTTGACCACAGACAAAGGAAAAGGTAGATGTTCTGGTTCACCTTGCACCGCTTCGCTTGTCTCTGCTGATGAAGCTCTGGCATTGGTTGGCCTTATACCACGGGGCTAATCTTCGCTTGTTGTGACGTCACGGAGAGTAACCCACCAAAGAACTTCTCTGCCACTTCCGTGGACTCGCACTGAGCTGTCGGAGCCTTGCATTTTATTCTGGATTGAGCTGCCCCTGCTGATTCATGTGTGGTGTCGCTAGGTGGACTGGACTGAAGCTGCTGATTTGTGTTTGGTTGTTTGCTAGTAGATTGACCTGCTGATATCCTGACAATAAAGATTGGAATTGCCCCAAAGAACTATTTCTAAACAGATCCACTTCCCCCATGTCCTAATAACCTTTCTTTTCCACTACTTCTGGTGGACGGTAGGCTAAAAGGGAGGTTAAAGCATTTAAAAACCCTTATTAAAGTAGGTTTTAAAAATCAAAGCCTGGAGTTGTTAGTGGAGATTGTATAAATTTTTCTTTATTAAGTCCAAATGAAATGCCCTGAAAGAAAATCTAGCAGGCAACTTCACTTCTGAAAGTTATCCTAGGATGTTATAAAAGAACTCCTCACAAAATCTATGGACAAGCCAAAAGAGAGAAAAATACCAAATACAAACAAGGCTGTCATGACCTCACTGTCTATTAGGATGGAACCCACTGACTTATATTACATAGAGACTGCCAATTCTGCCGGTAATGTTATTAATTTAAATTTCATGCTAACAGTCGTGATTAAAAATATATAGAATTAAGCATTGTCTCTGCTCATTAATTCTACTTCCTAGTGGCCAGCTCTCTGCCCATCTTTCATGTGCACAGCTTGCCAGGTGAACAAGGACAGAGTTAACAACGTTGTATAAGGTGGATCATTATCGTTCTTTCCAATTAATACTTTAAGGGCATATGGGGTGAGCGGTGGCATGCCGAGTCCCTTAAGAAGCATGGTAGAAATTAATTAAAGTCCTTAAAGGGATGTTAGCTATAAAGGGAAAGTAACTACTCAAGGAAGGAATTACAGGGTAAATAAACAATTTTAAAGACTTTTGTTCTTATGAGTTGGTTTCCACAGTTTCACTGGAGACAGTAGAAAGAAGACAATACAAGAACTAAAGCTTGGGGGAAGAGGGAGAAAAAAAAAGACTTGGAAGAGAAGTTCTGGGAATCGCTATTCACACAAGAAACTTGGAGGTAGGGAGGTGTCAGTTAAGATACTTTATGTAATAAATACAACTAAACTGGGCACAGAGAAAACTAAAGGGAGCCGAGAGGCTGACATAAACATGGCATTTGACAATTTCATCTATGGCTTGAGCTAGGACTTTAGTCAATGACATTGGTTTGGCTTCTATTTTCTTTCCTGGTTAATGTTCCATGTTATTCCCACATTCCAGGACAGCAAAGATCCCTTACATTTCCACTTTCCTACTTTCTGAGATTTCACAGCCAGAATAAACATTTCAGTGAGAGAAACAAGGCTGGTTGCACACTCTGCCTTCCTTCCCCACAGTGCATTGGATTATAAATTCTTGCACCAAGGGACTACTACAAATTGGCCTCTGTGGCTTCTACACTCCCTGCATGTTCATCTTGAAAGGGAACGCCACATCTTGCAAATATGTAGAATTTATAGCGTTCAAATTATATCAGTCAGGGGTGAGAAAACAGAAATTCCTTGTAAGGAAAACTGAGGTAGGGGTGTGTGTGTGTGTGTGTTTGTGTGTGTGTGTATAAAAGGAAAATGAACATTTATAAAGAAATAAAACTCCAAGTAGGAGGAATAGCTCTTGTGTATTTTTATACTGTAGGGTGCCAATAGCTAACAATATTATAGCCCATCTTTGAAAACAACTCGTATGGAGAATTGTAAATATTGTCAGTTGAAAGATTTTTTTTAAAAAGTCTTGAAATTATATGTACACTTGTAGCATTATTGGACCACTGCGTGGTTACTTTCTTCCTCCTAAACATGCACATTAGCCATTTAAGAACAAACTACAACAATAATAACAAAATAATAAAGAAACAGGAGGAGGTGCAAACTGAAAGAGTTATTTCTTGTGGTAGAAAACTAGTTCTGCGTTAAAGTCTGACTGATTTGATAGACTGTGATTGTGGAGTATTAACTTGTGATTGTGATTACCTTGGACGATCTATCATTAACATCCTTTGTATCAGTTAGTTTTCCAGACGAATAGATCGTGCGCCTTGCCTGGCCTCAGTGGGAGAGGATGCTGGGCTTAGTCTCGATGTGTGTGTGTGTGGGGGGGGGGATTTATAGAGAAAGTGACACCCAGTAGGGAGCTTCCCCTTCTCAAAAGAGAAGATGGTTGAATGGAAGGAGGACTTGTATGATGGGGTACCAGGAGGAGAGGAAAGGCTGATATTGGTTTGGAAAAATGAATAAATAAATACATTTTTAAAAGAACTTATGAGATTTTATTAGACAGATGAAAGGCAGATAGATAGATAGATAGATAGATAGATAGATAGATAGATAGATAGATATGGATAAAATGTATTTATTAGAGTTGCTTACAGTGGTCCAGCTAGTCCAACAATGGCTATCTACCAACAGGAAGTTCATGAATCCAATTAGTTGTTCAGTCCATGAGGCATTATGTCTCAGCTGATCTTTAGAGTTTGCCAGAATCTTGAAGAAGTAGGCTTGAAGGCCAGTGTAGAAATGAATCTGACAGCTAGCCTGAGGTCAAACAGGCAAAGAGATCAGGCTTCCTTCTTCCATGTCCTTTACATAAGCAGCAAAAAGAAAGTGTGGTGCAAATTCAATGTGTTATTTTATCACCTCAAATATCTAGATAAAAGTGGGTCTTCCGATTTCAAATGATTTAATTAAGAAAAAATTCCTCACAGGTGTAGTTTTATGGGTTTTAATTAATTCCATACGTGGTCAATTGACAGCATAAAACAGTTTTCAAAGCCATTCATCATCTGATTCTGAATTTGATCTAAGTAATGTTCTTTTAAAATCCTTTTGTAATGTACTAACAACTGGCTTCCACTGAGAGAAGTAGAATGCTCCCAAAGAATACCTGGGACTACTGACAGGATTCTACATTTTGATTTGACATGGCTATCTAATTTATCCATCATATTTGCAAATTGCCTTCTCTCATTCCGTAACTCTACAATCTTCACGAAAGCATTGTGTGGTAATTTGAATATGTTTGGCCAACGAGAGGTACTACTATTAGGACCTGTGGCCTGGTTCGAGCGAGCATATCACTGAAAGGATGGCCTTTGAGAGTCTATGCTCAGAGTCCACACAATGTTCAAGAGACTTCCGGTGCCTGCCGAAGACAGACTCTTCTTGCCTGACTTTAAACCAAGCACAAAGCCTACCTGCATGCAGCCATGCTTCCCAGCATGAGGACTGAATCCTGAAACTGTAAACTATTCCCAAGTAGATGTTTTCTTTGTAAGAGTTTTCTCGAACCTAACCTTCAAGAGACTTGAGGCCTCAGGGAGTGGCGAGGTCTGGTGGGATGGGGGTGTGGGGTGGGGATGTCCTCTTGGAGATTGTGGGGGAGGTAGGGGGATGAAAAGGGGGAATACAGAAGGAGGGAGAACTGGGTGGGGATGGAGACTAAACTGTGTAAAAAGATTAAGTGATAATGATAATAATAATAGTTTTTAAAAAGTAGTTGTCTTGATCATGGTATCTCTTCACAGCAATGAAAACTCTGACTAAAACATATGGCCATGAGTGTCAACAGCACCCAGGGTGATCAAACTGTGCTCCCAGTTCAGTCTCCCTCATATTTGGTTTGAAAATTAATGACTTCTTATTCCCTTTGGAATGAGAGTCATGTTTTCTTGTTTGTAAATAGCTTTGCAGTGGGTGAGCTCTTTGATTTGCCTTTGACCTTACTTGCTTGAGTGCTCAAGAAACCCCCAACTCCCACAGTAGGAGAAGACATTTACTCAGACTCCAGCAGTAAAAGGGCTCAGTAAACACCTGAAGAAAGATCAGGAAAGAAGTCACCTTAGGATAGAAAGAGGTCTGCTTCTGGCCGTGGAAGTAGAAAAGAAATGTTTACTGGAAAAAAAAATGTGCAGATTACCTGCCTTATCTCATTTAATCTCACAGTGATCCTATGAAGTAAGGTTTTCAATTTCTCTTTTTGTAACTAAGAAGAAAAAGACTGAAACCTGGTTTGTTTGTTTTTTTGTTTTGTTTTGTTTTGTTTTTTAGGTTTTCAAACATCTTGTTAATAGTGCTAGGATCTGAACCCTTCTCCTTATCTCTATGGGAATCTAATTTACAGTCATCACCAAGCCCAGAATTCCGTTACTCTCCATGTGAAGCTGAGAGATTCTAACTCCCCTGCCCTGCCCTGCCCTGCCCTGCCCTGCCCTTTCCTACCTTGCCCTGCCCTGCCCTGCCCTGCCCTGCCCTGCCCTGCCCCGCCCTGCCCCCACACTCTACAACAGCAAAGAGGAAGTGAGAGATGAGATGGTTTTGAGCAAAGCAACTCTGGACGGTGGGTGGGTAGAGAATACAGAAGGTTAAAGAGGAATTTAGAAGGTTTGCCTGAGGGATGATTCTACCTACCTTTCATTTCCTTCATCAGTAAAAGATGTATGTCTTTTCAATCCATGTGGGATTAAATCCGGATTAAGGTTGTTAAAGCTGTAGCTTCCAATGAAGCCAAGACAAGGTGGCATTCTGGTGGCGAGCTAATCACATGTTCCACTTAAAATAGTAGATCAGCAGTATATAGTAATTTTAAAAATAACCTGAAAAATGTTATTCAATAACATGTATTTTAAAAGTGTTTAATTATGAATACCTGCTATGTGACACTGATGCCGCTTAAATGAATATCTGGGACAAATAAGAAGGGGAACATAGAGCTAGGAATGGTGGTGCATACCTTTGATCTCAGCCCTCGGGGGCAGAGGCAGCAGGAACTCTGAATCCAAGGCAAGTCTGGACTACATAAGGAGTTCTAGACAAGCCATGGTTGCACTCTGAGACCCTGTCTAAAAAGAAAATGGTAAAAGGAGAAAAGTAAAGAAAATTTTGAGTAACATTTAAACGCTATAACAGTTGTTGAGCTCCTACTTTAAAGAAAAAAAACCCAAGATAATTTATTGTACGTTCCCTTTAGTCCATAATAGAAAAGTTATTCTCTTGTTCATATCTCCAGATGACTGACTTCATTCCTACTCTTTATAAGATGAACATCCCACCCCTCCACCCGTATTCTCTTGGACCCACAACTATGTATTGTCGGAACACTTCTAGACTTGTTCTGTGCAAAATATATAGTCAATAACAAAAGCTAAAATTAGTTACATGGCCAGTGGCCGAGTAAGTCAGCACCAAGGTATTTAGCATATAGTCAGTATTAAAAGACAGAACCTGCTCATTACCAATGCAAGAAATGCTTAATCTCACAACATCTCAATAACAGGTAACACTTCTTTCAAACGTTTAGAGGCACCACTTCTGCACCACTTCTATTCATCTTTCTGACATCATTGTCTTCCCTTAACTCAGAATGACTTATCTCACTTCATTACAGTTTTTAGGGTGTTTTCCTCACATTTTATGAGATTTTTTTAATAGATAATAAGATCTGTACAAAGAAGGTAGTTAAATATGTATTTAAATTCACAATGTATAAAATACAAAGTAAAGAATGTTCTACAAACGGTTCGTACAACATAATACCAGCTCTCTGATAATCCTACACAGAGAGAGGATTTGGTTTTGTCTGCTGTTCAGATGAATGATGAATCAGCCACAGTTCCACTATTACACAAATAATTATTGTTCAATCAACATTAAATGTCTTACATAAATCATGTTAAGTTTAAAGGCTTTGAATAAAGGTGACGTGATTTGTCAGATCTGCTGCATAGCTAATGCATAATGCTTTCATATATTTTAATCATTTCTTTTTTAAAAGCTTGATTCAGGACTTTGATGGTTAAGACTACAGTGACACTCTTCCTGGTTTAGCTTTTATAAAATTGAACACATTGCACATCAACTTCTGGCTACACGTGGGTCAAGTATTCAAAGAGTGTTCATGGATACAGTACTCTGAATATAATAGACATGTTCAAATGAGAGTCAAGTGACCTCCCAGTACTTAAGGTCTAAAGAAGGAACTCTTGGCAGGGTATGGGTCAGCAATCTTGTGTTTTTAATACCATGTCTCACATCACTGGAATATGAACTGGAAATGTGTAACCACTTAGTAATTTCTGTACATAGATCAGAAGGAGTTGGAAGCAGTTAAAAGCGGAAACAGAAAATAATCAACAAAAAATTAGGAAGGTTTAAAAACATAAATAAAACCAGTCATTACCATCTAAAACATCATGAAAACACATCACTCTGAGGTTTTAGCAGCAGCTCTTATCACATATCCCCTTTCATTGCTGTCTATTTTTAATGATAAGACCCAAAAGATAGAGCTTCTATTGATTCCATACCCTGGAATTATTGCAGGGAAACTTAGATGCTATATTTTCTGATAATGACCAGTGATATTAATTTTTAATATTCTATATTCAAAGAATACTTATGTGATTTTTTTTAAATTTTAGTTTTATTTAAGAGACAGGCTGAGGCAGAGACAGAGAAAGTGTATTTGTCCATACATGCATGTACCCATGGAATTCAAAAGAAGGCATAAAATGTCCTGTATTTCATAGTTGTGAATTGTCTACGGTGGGTTCAGGGACCTGAACTCTGGTCCTCTGAAAGACAAGTGTTCTTTGAGCTACAGAGCCACTTCTCCGGCCCCTAAATATTTTTTCAAATCTTCTTCTATAACAGTAATGATTGAAGTATTTCCTACAATTTAGGGATCTCAGATTTTAATATTCCCGTTACATTGCTCTGCTGCAGTATAAAATTTTACCACCATTTTAAAATTTGATTTGCCTAAAGGATATCACCTATCTGACATAATTTTATATGAACATGCACTTTCCTCAAGATTTTCCAATTTTCAGTTGCTTAGCAAAATAAAACAACATAATGTCACAGTAGCTTGACAGTATTAAATGGAAAGAGATTTCTAAAATAAAACACCATCTTTTCTTCTTATTCGCAATTCATTTTCATCGAATTCCATGGTAAACAGGTTATATGAGTAGCTGTTCCTATATCAACAGAAGTAACTGTATATTGACTTAATCTCACTCCGTAATATAAACAAGGCTCTTTACAAACCTTGGGGTAATGATCTTCCCACACTGCTTGGTTTTCTTTTACCATCTCCTATTTGCAAATGAGCTCATTAATCTAGATCTGGATCAGAAAACCTCTTGGTTAAAAAATTTACTTTTGAAAACTGTAAGTGCAATTGAATTGGAATCTTTCCTAGTGGTCTAAGTTTCTCTAAGGTATTTTTTTTTCAGTCACTTCCTAAAATTATTCTTCTCTACTTTGTGGTAGGTAGAGTTCACCCAGTCAGGATGAAAGAGAATACTTACCACTCTTAGTGTGAAAGGTATACATATGAGTCTCCTTTTGCTTTAAATAATAGTCTGCTCCAAAATAGTTAAGGAGGAAAATGCAGAACACTATCAGACCAGAACAGGATGCTAGCTGATACCTTTAATATAGAAATGTTAACGGTTACAGCAGGGGTTCGCAAAAGGGCTAAGCAAAACAAGCCAATGTAAGCTGAGAAATTTGAAAAACTAATACCAAATAATCCTTACCATTTCCATCTGTTCAAAAGATTGAAGTGTTAGGAAGCAGAGTCAGGTTTACTCTGGAGTTTGAGGCCAACTTCATACACACAGAGAAACATCGTCTCAACAATCAAACAAACGAAGTCTGGGGATCATCGGAACCATATATTGCTCACCCAGCAAGAACACAATCCTAGGGGAAGATTGGAAGTTGTAAAGCCCTGATTTTCCTGCTAAGCAGCAATCTTTCTTGTGGTAATGCCTACCAATCTTCCCTTTGGTGACACAGTCCACATCTGACTTTAATCCTTATGACAGACGGTAAGCTGCTGCCACACACTGATTGAGGGTCGAAGGAAGTCCACGGTCAATCAGTGTGGATCTTAGGGCTACCTGAGAAAGCAGGAGAAATAGACTCTTGATCTCCCTTGTGTAGGTGATGGAACATCAGCTGGTATTTTAGATCCAGTTTCACCTTTTAAAAAAAGTCACACAAGAGGGTATTTGCCAGAGTTACATTTCCAGATTTAGCATTTAAAGTCGCGAAGGTTTACTTTCATTAAGTCATGAAAAGGATAAAACAATGAAAATAATACTGTTGCGTGGGAAAAAAATCTCACTTAATACCTCACATGCATTACATTACTTAATGCAAAATATGTCTCTACTAGCTTTGCACTGCTGTCTATAAAATAGCAAAACATAATCAAGTAAATCCTGTTTTCTTGTTTTAAATTTTCATAGAATCCAGGCAGCCCCACGGGACTCACTATATCATTGAAGATGACTTGAGCTTCCAATCCTCCCAACATAATAGCCCTGTAAGATTATAGATAGGTGTTACCACCACATTGGTTTTAGATGGTGCTGGGGAACACAATTTTGGACTCTGTGAATAGTCACAAAAACTCTAATCACTGGGTCACAGTACCAACCAACCATACTGTTTTATTATTTTTTAAATTTATTATGAAAAGAGTGAAATGCACATGTTTGTGCAATCATTTGTATTAGTCTAAAGTTTGGTGTTTCATTTTAAGAATGATATTTAGCTTTTCTAATGTAAGCATTAAATTAATCCATGGCCTTTACAGTTTTAAACAAGTTACACTGTTCAGTTCTTAAACAATGTATTATTCATCAAATAAAGACAAATCAAATCCATTTCGAGAACTTCAGTACAAATGTCCTTCCAATCTAAGTAGTGACTGTGTGAGTGTTGCTCACTTTTCTATAGTAGCAAGTGGGAGAAGTGTAAGAACACTTTTGCTCAGAAGAATTACTCAGAGACAACTTAGCACACGCAAATAGCCCAAAATATTTTTACAGTCTCTGACACTCTACACAGAGTAAAGCCATGTACGTTAACTGACAATTGTAAAGGGAATGTATTGAAACAACTAAACTCAGGTTAGGATGTGGGTTTAATTCTTCAGGATGAACTGTAATTGAAAGAGAAGTCTCCTCAAAGGAAGTACATTTTCGTGTTCCTCCTTTTGATGCAAGGTAGTTCGACAAAGGGAATTTTGACTCCCAAAGATGATCATGACTCGGTACATGCAGTATCGTGTGTCAATATTGCTAGGCTACCTTCCTTCGGGGTCTACAGATTGTTTTTGAGGAAGAATATAACCAGTATTCTAACATGCTAACCTTTAACAATTAAAAACACAAGAATTATAAGGTGCCCTGTGGTCTTGTTTCTGCAATATGAAAGTGGCTAGACTATCTTTGCCTCCTTAGTGTGAGAACGAAAAATAAAGCTGAAACAATATTTCCCAAATAGCGTAACAAGCACATGACATTGGAGATGTGCCTCAAAGTCAGCTCCTTTGATGAGACGAGCACGCAGGGGTCCAGCCATTGTAACAAGCTGCTCAAGATTTCTAACTGATTGGTAAATTTATTTTACTCCTCTGTCTCAACTTTATCAGTACACAAAACAGCCTTTCTCAACTAATAGTCAAAATAGATCGTTTCAACGCAAGCCAACAGAAAAGAAACGTTATAATGTGAACACGTGCATCCATGGGTAGACTAGGCAACTTTCTATATATGGCAGGTGAGGGTAGCATTGTTTGAGTAAAAGTGGGAATCAGAATGCTAGCAGTGGTTACTGGATGGGGTTTCCTCAATCCAATGTGATTTTTAAAGAAATGTTTAATTCTTGAAAGACAAAATTAGAATCATTAAATGTACAATCAAGGCTATGCACATGCGTAACAATGTATCATAAAAAGTGATAACAATATGGGCAAACCAAACAGGATTATGATACATACACCGACTTCTTATTCACGGTGTATACGATGTCTTATTGGAATCACCCCAAAGCAATTGTCTCCCTTTCTTTGCCACACGGGGCCCTGAGGATTCTTCCTTGTGCATGTATGTTATGTCCATAAGTAAACCATTTCCTTCATCAGAGATTGATTTTACTTCTGTTATCATGGAGCATCAGTTGATATAAGATTTGATCCCTTCACAGATGAACCTTCATAATAGCCCTGGCATTTTTACTACGTGATAAGAATTCACTCAACTTCGTGGAATTTAAAAATCAATTTATTAAAAATTCTAATATGCTTTAAAAAATACGTATGTTGAGACCACTGGAGGACACCATTATAGAAACGGTGGCCATAAAGCCACTAGCACTAACCACAGGGAATGATTGGCCAACCTCCAGAAGCGGAAGCAGGGTTGTGGAGAGGAGGGCTCATTCTCTACCCTTGTGCAGTTTGGGCACTTCAGAAAAGCAGATACTCCAGTGAGCTGGGGAAAGAAATGTATTCTTTCCCAGAGCTTACACTGGCTCAGTTAAACCTAAAAAGGCAGAACAGCAAGACTGAGCTGTTCCCACCAGCTGTGGTGGCTTGAAGGAGGGGCTCAGGCATTTGAATACTCGTATCACAGTTGAATGGTTCTATTTGGAGATGGTATGGGTTCTTGCCAGAGGAGTTGTGTCAAGCACAGGGCTGGTGTTCTAAGAGCTTAAAGGCCCACTGTGCTTCAAGTTCTACATTTTTCCATTGAAGATGTCACCTCTTGCCTTCCTTCTATATCACGCCTGTTGCTGCCTCCCAGCCTTCCCCATTCAATGGACCCATCCCCAAATCAACTCCTTCTTGCGTACGTTGCTCTTCGTTGTGTTGTTTTATCTCAGCATCAGAACAGTCACGAAGGTCTTAGTCGAAAATGCAACTCTGTCACAACGAGCCATGGGAAAAGCAGATAATCCCGGAAAGATTCATGGCCTCCAGCAAAGAGCTGGACAAACAGTAACAGGAGCGGCCAATGGAGTCAGAACACTTTGTTCACGCTCCGAGGGTATGACTGCTAGAAGGTTCATCTGTGAAGGCATCGAATTTTATATCAACTGATGCTCCATGATAACAGAAGTAAAATCAATCTCTGATGAAGGAAATGGTTTACTTATGGACATACATACATGCACATGTGCACTTTAGAACACTGTTTTGGGGAAAAAGAAAGGATGTTTTAGCTTACTAAATAATTTTTTTTTCAGTTGCCTAAGATGGTCACGGTAGTTCCATCCTGGAATAATGGATGACCACAAGAATAAACAGAATATACAATTACGGTTTACAACTGTCTTATGCTGCTCTACAACTCACCGAGAACAAAGGAGCAGCGTTTGCATTTCCCAGCGGGGATGGATGAAAGAACATATAAAATCTGGGCATTCTTTATGGGCAAAGAGCCCTCAGAGTGTTACGCTACATCCGTGGCCCCATGTGCTTTTATGGGCACGGCACAGGGCCTGCTGCTGGGTGTTGGTCTCCTTGAGGTGGTACCCAAGTGTCATTACTGGTCAGTGGGGTTTGTAGTCCCTTTGATTCACCAGCAGACACTGCCACTCTTTCAGCCTGACCTCCAGCCTCCTGGTTGTGTTTGTCTCAGAGCTAGGGTAGCAGGGACGTTTAGCACCCTTGTGTCTTCCTAAGCATTGTCATTTTCACATTTAACTGCCACTGAAAGGGCACGTCATATATCACATGGTCACGGGTGACCAGATATTCCAGTAATGTTGTTTTACTTTGATATCTGCAGCCCTTGGGGGTTACCATTTACTCATTTAAGGTGCACAGATTCTAAAAATGACGTCAGCGCAGTACTTCATGTAAAGGACGCAAACCAAGAAGAACGGCTGATAAATACTTACTTGCCAATTGTAAAGCCTACCTACTATTATTTCATTTGTTGAGACGATCTAGGTGGCTAGGGATGACCTTGAACTCCTATCTCCACTTCCCACGTCCTGATTTGAACAGGTATGTGCCATCGAACTCAGCTTTGAAAATGAAATGTTATACCTATGATTTCCTCTGTGGTTTCATTCTGACAACAGATCATGTTCTTGGGGAACATGATAGCATGTGTTAAATCCGTGTCTCAAGATCTTCGTTGAATATTCACATTGGAACTATTGTTGGAAAATGGGAAGAAAACAAAGTGAAAATGAAGCTCAACGTTGACAGCTAAAATAATATTTTTCTGAGAATGTGTTTTGTAATGGACCCTACAAGATTAATCTAGGAGGCAAGACAAGCCTTGTTCGGTCGAAAGTTCCTACCAGCTTCACTTGTGCATGAATTTTTGCACTACACCAAATTTGTTGGGGCAATCTTCTTTTATACTGCATGAAGGTGTGCGTCTGTATTTTCAGTTGTTAATTCTGCACCCATAAAAGGTAAATGCTGGTTGGATATTGGTATTGTCATATCTATGGCCCGTCACTGGCCTCATGCTTATAAATACCTGCTCAGAAGCTTGAAGGTCAGACAGCCCTCTGTGCCTAGAGGACATCTAGAATTATATCACAGTCTAGGTTGTCTCGTTGCTGATTAGCTGTAATAAAATTTTGAGGGCCAAAAGCTGGGACAGAAAGGAGGAGGGCAATTCTTTCAGAGAGAGAGAGACAGAGACACAGAGAGACAGAGAAGGAGAGAGAGTCAGAGAGAGACAGAGAGACAGAGAAAGACAGAGACAGAGTGAGAACTAAGGAGAAGAAACCAAGGACAGGAGAATCGAAGGCAGACACAAAAGGAGACTGATACCAGCTGGGCTAGAGAAAGGTCTAGAGCTAGCCACATGGCGGGTCATGGGCTGGAATAATCAGGTTAAGCAGGTTAAGTTTAAACGACAGCCAGGAGGATGCCCCGTCATTATTTATACCCCAGGTGGGTCCACGAAAGTGCCACAATAGAATTAATGGTGTGCTGCCTGCGAAGATGCTTAAACAGCAAAAGAACACGTGTTCTTCACAGAGCTTCGTGTCCAGTGGCAAAGGGCACATGGAAGTAGAAGTTTGCAAACATCACACAACTGCTTAGCCCGCCGCCATATGTCCCCGCCAAGGTGGGAACACAATGTATTCTTGTGCTTACCTTTTATTTTTTTCCTTTATGCCATAGGATCTAGATCCTGCCGGCTTTCAAAGCCATTCTTTGCACACAACAGCAGCTGTTTAGAATGTCCATCAAGCCATGTATTAATTTTAGGTATGTAAACTCTCTCCCTTGAGATTTTTAGAAGTTTGGTACCCGTCAAGAAAACAGTTTGAGAAGACAAGAAACAAAATAGGAACGTTATGTGCTGGATCCCTCTGCACAGGATCTCTCTAAAGTTCTTCAAGAAAATGTTTTATGGCTTAGTGAGATGGCTTAGCTCGTAATGGCGTTTGCCACCACATGTGATAACATGAGTTTGACCTTGAGAACCTACATGGAAGGGAGAACCACCACCTACGGTCTCTTTGCTAAGTTCCCTTAAACTTGCCACAGTGTGTGCACGGCCACATTAAAGCACACGAAATGCATTAAACATGGTTAATTTTTTTTTTTCATTTTTGAAGAAAACGTGAAAATGACCAGTTCGTGTTGTGGTATGTCCATGTTTGTTTTCATTTGGGAAAAAAGAAAAGGACTTGTTAGTGCTACGCACAGAGAGAGAGAGAGAGAGAGAGAGAGAGAGAGAGAGAGAGAGAGAGAGAGAGAGAGAGCTCTGGGTCGTTTTCAGAAGCTCTTGGCGACATATTTGCTTCCACGTGCTTTCCTTTTGCTTCCGGTTTACCTCAACTACTGTGCATATGCAAGTATGAGAGGTTCGTACAGGCGGAAGCTGCATTTTCAGAGAAAGATGAAGATGCTTTGGGGAGTTCTTGCCCGAGTGGTTGAAACGATGTTAAAGAAAGGCAGAATCATTCTAGAGCCGCCTGAGTGTGAAAGACGTGATTAACGGGAAAATCATAAAAATTCAATTTTGAAATTGCTACTGGTTTGCTAAATTGCAGAGAGAGGCGAGATGGAGAATTAAGCAAAGAGAAGGGGGTATTAGAAAGAAGTCAAAGAAGGGCTGAACTGAAAGAAAAAGCAGAAAAGGATTTTGCCAGAGGCGGCTGACACTGCGTGCGAACAGCAGGGGGCGCTAAGGTACTGCAGTTGTCAAGTCTCCGCGCCTGCAGACTTTCAGATTTATGGTTCTAGCAAAGGACATGTTAGTGATTCTTACTTTTGTAATAAACAACCGAGCTACAGACGCTGCGCTGAGATTTAATGATCTGTATCTTCTACTGAAGCCAGGCCCGCGATCAGCACATCTTGGCTTTGGCCAGACTTGGTCTGCCTCACATAGCAGACTGAATGAATTTACCCTCTGGCTAGTTAGTTGTTTTTCCTCATAAATTTACCGGTTTGGATTTTGATAGAAACCACCCTTACCTTTGGTTAATTGAGAGCAAAAGTTTGAGGCACAGATAGGGGATTTTGTGCAAAATATCAAGTACAAAGCAAAGGGGAATTTTCTAAACAATGAGATAGATGGTTTTAGTCATATACAAACGTTTTGATTTTAGGCTTTGATGTATAAAGGAAATATATATAATCTGGAGAAGAGGTGAATAAAAATTGTCAAAATATGTAAATATGTGCCTACAAGGTCTGCCCTTCTATCTCCGAAAAGAGCTAGTGTCTTACACTTTTCCAGCCCTTTCCTCTGTTCCTACCCAAAATCAATGCCCAGGTTTAGAACCAAACTATTCTCTCCTATGTCAATCTTCATGACCTAAACGGCCCTGAATACCAAGAAAGCTGTCCATCTTCTTTGAAATGTCTTAAAATATTACCCCTGAGGCAGCTTTTGGAAAGATCCCAGAGCTGGGAGCCTATGGGTCCTCACATCTACAAAGCATGCCACCAGCGAATCCTGTCTAAGCTAAAATGAATAATTTCATTAAGGGCACTGAATCGGTATGTTGGTGTTTTTATGCCGGGGCACGGGGCTTAAAACAACAAAGAAAGTCTTTTGTCCCAGATCTGGAGGCTGGGGTAGACTTCCACAGTGAAGTTATAACTAGAGTAGGGTCTCTGACAGCCTTGGGGAGGGAGGTCTCTGACTGCCTTGAGGAGGGAGGTCTCTGACAGCCTTGGGGAGGGAGGTCTCTGACAGCCTTGGGGAGGGAGGTCTCTGACAGCCTTGGGGAGGGAGGTCTCTGACTGCCTTGGGGAGGGAGGTCTCTGACTGCCTTGGGGAGGGAGGTCTCTGACTGCCTTGGGGAGGGAGGTCTCTGACTGCCTTGGGGAGGGAGGTCTCTGACTGCCTTGGGGAGGGAGGTCTCTGATAGCCTTGGGGCTCACACAAAGGAGGCAGCGCTTGCTTCTCTCTCTCATTCCACTCACCACTCAGATGAGGCTGACTCTTGGCTGCTGGGATCTCTCACTTTTATGACAACCGTCACTGGATTTAGGGGTCCTCTATTCTTATTTACAGTATCTTAGTCCTTAATGATTACACCATTTTCCAACAAAGGTCACAAATCTGAAGTTACCAGTAAACATGAATTGAGAGACGACATTATTTAACTCACGATAAGCACGTGTCAATGATAAATAAGATTAATTTTAGTTTTTTAAGAGAGTGGCAGCTTAGTGAATTGTAATTAGTTTGAAGAGAAAGTGAGCGCTTGGGAAAACAAACAGTCTCCGAGCAAGTCAAGGGTTGACTTATTCTTGACCAAAGCAGTTAAGACGAAACTGAAAATAGTTGCTGGCCCATAAACCCACACACTTGACAGGCGATGATCAGATTCTGAGTAGGTAACCATAAAATTCAAATGTGATCTGAGGATAATAGTTTTGAAAACTTGTATATAACACAATTATTTACTTTCTTGGCCCTCTGTTTTACTACTTTCAATCAAACAGCCTGGGATATTTGAGATTATCAGGTTTGGGTGGGGGGCGGACAAAGGGCAGATCAGGGATACCACAAATGTTAGCTTGCTCACCTCTTTTTAACAACACAGCCTCTCATAACGGAAACTGACACATATTTGAAGGGAATACAACATCTACCTACTTATTACTTTGTATAACAAAGTTATACAGTTATACTGCGGTGGCTTAATTCTACTTCATTCTAATAAAACTCATTGGTGTGTTTTATAAAGCCAAGCATGTGTTTTGTAGAGCATGGTATGCTGCAGTGGGAGGGGGTACCTCAATGGGTCCATGCTGAGGTATGCCCCCTGCCCCAGGTACCATCCACATGAAGGTCTAGTATGGAATAGAGTTGATCTGGGGACATGGGAAGAGGAGTTAAGAAGGGAGACGAGGCAAAGGAAGAAGGGGACGCAGGTGGGAGTAGGAACAGAGACAGAGAGACAGAGAGACAGAGACAGAGACAGAGAAAGAACAGAGGCCAGCCAGGGGAGGGAGAGTGAAGGGCAGTGAAGTGACGAGATGCCAATCAGTCCCTTTTAGAGCAAGCCAGGCCTACCAGGCTATTGCTAGGTAGCCATTGAGTGGAGCCTAGAAGGAACGCTAACGCTCCTGGTCACGAATTTTCTTAAGGAATAAAGTTTTAAGTTTATTTTGGACATTATCAAACATCAAGCTCCCCGAGTAGTTTATTAGACAATCATTTGTTGGACTATAACTTTCGGCACAGTACTCAGCCTATATTATAAAGGACATGGCGGTGCAGAGGTCCCTCCATCTTGTATTCTTGCTGAGGCCATGTTATGTTTAACTAGAACCTGATCTCCTTGACAGAGGATCCCATGGAAAATCAGCAAATGCTATTCTAAGGAACCCAAAGTCAAGACGCCTCAGCTAACTTACCACAGCTTCTGCTAAATTGCCTGTTTGTGAAGAAACCCCTCCAGCTAACTGCTTATCTTAGCTTTGATTAAACTCCTTGCTTCTAGGAAGCCCATCCCCAACTCCTGGCAGATGCTAATTGCCAGGCCAGGATATTGTTTTTGCCTTCATGAACCCTGTGCTCTGGACACTTGGAGTGACACCTGGGTCCCCAAATACCTGAGTATAGTCCCAGCCAACTGGCATAAAGGCTTCAACTGGCTGTTGACTATGTGGGGGTAGTCATCTCTGGTGGGATCCCAAAACAGTGACATTTTGACTCCTTAATTTTCTTCAGCAAACACAGACTGGGCAGGATTGGTCCCTACATGACAAGGCACTGCAGAATACTGACATCGCTTTCCTGTAGCCCAGTAGGGTCAAGAAAACAGATTCTGTCAGAAGCAGGGCCCAGAGAGACAGCTTAGCAGATGATAAAGTGTTTGTGTCATAAGCATAAGAACTAAAGCCCTGATCCCCCCAGAAAAGCTGCAAAAGTTGTGCAGGTGTGGCAGTGGCCATCTGTCATGGTAGTGCCTTGGAGGTAGACACAGGGCAATCCCTGGGGCAAGCTAGCTAGTAGGAGGAGCAGAAACTGCAAGGTTTTGTTTGTTTGTTTCTGTTTGATGTTTCTTGGTGTGGGAGGGGTTAGTTTTTGTTTTTGTTTTGTTTTGTTTTTTGCTTTTGTGTTTTGTTTTGTTTTGTTTTTGCTTCTGGTTTTGCTTTGTTCTGTTTGTCTGCTAGTTTGATGGTTTATTTTCTGTTTATTTGGGTTTTTGTCTTGTTTTGTTGTTGTTGTTGTTGCTGCTGCTGCTGCTGCTGCTGCTGCTGCTGCTGTTTTGGGTTCTTTTTCCTTGTTGTTCAAGGAAAGCGATTAAGAAAACTGCCCAGTATCAGTCTTGGACTTCCACATCCACATACTAGAAAATGACACACCTGCTTGTAAACAATAATCTGCATGCACACCTCTAGCACCCTTTACATGTGCCAGCGTATCCCAGGAGGATAGACTTGTAGACTTTACAGAGAATGTTACCAGAGAATCAGAAGTATTCCAGGAGCCAAATGTTCAGTCTACTCAGACAACATTTATTTTCTTTGAAAAGAAAAAATAATCCTGAAAATTGGAAGACTGATAAGGAAACAGAGGGTAAAGGAATCACGGTATGTGTGGAGGAAACGGAAGTTAAGGAGATGGCTTGGGGGATAAAGCATTTGCTCCAGAAGCTAAAGGCTCCAAATGCAAATTTCCAGCACCCTCCTAAAACCAGGCTATTGTGGTAGCTCATTCTAATCCCTGCACTCACATGTGAAGGAAGAACAAACCAAACTCATTGACAAACACTGGATTCCGAGAGAGACTGTGCCTCAAGAAATAAATGGATGTCATTTAAATTTAAATAACTTGATGTCAATCTCTGACCTCTACTTCTAATGCACACACACAAATATGTATATACACACATGCACATGTATGCACACTCATACACACACACACAAACACACGCATGTTCACATACTTTTGCACACATATACAGCCATAGTTATTCAAACAAACATACACACACTCCTCACAGGCTACACAGATAATCACAGAAAAATGAAGAAGGCACAGAATTATGAAAGCAGTGTGGTAAAGGAGAACCTATGGCCGGTGGGGGAAAGGCTTTCTTTTAAATGTAAAATGGTTCCTCAATCTAGTGTGTTCAACTCCTGACCACTGGGTTATTACAGCATTTTGTGAAGCTCCAGTAACTTGGGAACATAGGACTAAAGTGGAAGTGGGTCAGTGGGACTTACCTTTGGAGGCTGCGTTTTGTCCTTCTCCCTTCCTCCCTCTCCTTCCGGGGAAAAAACTTTGTCCCATATTCCTGTCACCAACCCAGTCCCAGAAGAGCTGGAACCAAGGATTGAGAGCTGAAGCTTCTGTAAACTGAATGGAAGAAAATCCTTTCTCTGAAAATGATCTAGCATGCATTTTGGTCATAGCATCCTAAAAGCAATACACAAAGATTTTTAAATCCATGGCTAAAGTAGAAGAGGCAGAACGAATGGCTAGTACAAGGCTGGAGTGGGGGTAATGGATAGAGAGAGAGAGAGAGAGAGAGAGAGAGAGAGAGAGAGAGAGAGAGAGAGAGATAGATAGATAGATAGATAGATAGATAGATGACTTGGAGTCATGGAGGTGAGGCTAATGAGCGGGTTAATTTTAACCTAAAAGGGATAGGATAGCACAAAGACTTAAGTGAGAAGATGTTCCAGTTCTGAAATGGAAATTTCACCTGCTTTGTGTGACTGAGTTGAAGCAGGACAGTCAGAGATGGACGTCAAGGAGGCTACTGGATGTAGTAGGTGAAGTGAGCAGCTTGGGGCAGATGTGTGCACGGAGGGTAAGATCCAGGTTTGGACATGAGTAAAGCAATAAAGAATTGATCCAAGAGACTTCAAGACCTGTGCTTAATCCAAATGGATGAATGGAATTGGTATTTCCGTGGAATAAAGTCAGATACTTAAGAGACAAGTTATATCATGTTGATTGTGAAGTGCTTTGAGACCTCCTAAGGGAGCTATCCCATATGCAATTGAAAAGTATACCTGAGGCCCAGAGAAGTCTAGGTTAAAGTTATTAATATTACTAAGATTTCAATATCTATGTAGAGGGGCAGAGAGATAACAACACGAGAGACATCTTAAATAAGGAATGCATATATGTGTGTTTTAATATCAATATTCACAAATACGTGAGCGATTTTACCTGATGAGCTTTTAAACCTTAATGAGATCAAAACTTGAAATCATTTTTAAGTAAATACAAAAGCAGACAGAAACTCTACCTTATGTGTTTGACTCTCCCAGCAGAAACAAATAATTACTCCATTTACCTCTGGTCAATGTATTCTCCTCATATGCATCCAGTCCTTCTGCCGAGCACAGGGTTATGTAACAACTGGGCAATGGTGAATGAGACAGGCTTCTAGCAGCTTCCAGCAACTTCAGTTAAATTCCATCGGTAGAAGTCTAGCCAAGATGACAGAGGTGTTGCAGTGTGTATATAAATGAGTCACTATTCTTCACACCATGGAGGAAGCTATGTGTATTAAATCTGTCAGAAGGGAGTGGGGTAGATGTATAGAGTGGGTAACACTGAGTCCTAAAAGCCCATACACATGGAGGCAGCGTGGATACTGAGAGCCCTAGTCATGGCGCCCTGTGCAAATTAAATAAACAGACCCAACCAGAGTATGAAGAAAATCCCAGTCTTGTTTCACCTCCGCGGAACAAGGGAATGTCTGGAAAATGTGTAGTTTAAAGGCACACATGAAATGAAAATGAAAACGAAAACAATGTTAAGATGACTCAGTATTCTTGGACGACTTAGAGTTCGGCACACTGGAGGAGATGCACTTCTCTGAATGAAGAATTTGTTTTAAACATCATCGACATCGCATCTCAGTGATGGCGTATTTGTATGTGGCTGAATCAAATCACGAGACTGTTTCCACTAGGACGATTATTTCTTTCATTGGGTGGGCAACTCGGTGTCCTTGTTGACTCCTCGGTTTCAGTGGTGTGATTTTTTTCTCGAGGTGAGGTTTTGTCTTACTGGTGCTGAGGACCAGCTGGAGATGGGACATTTTAATGTGATACTAGCCTATACTTCTCTGGATGTGAGCAATTAAGGAAACAGATAATCCTATTGATGTGTTTCCATTCTTCAACCTTATCCATGCTCAACACAAGCCTGTTGGTCTGGTGAGGACCGTGATGGGAGACGAGGGCTTAGCCTGCGAGGTATCTAGTTATATCATTTGAAAACCACTGTGTGGAAATTAGTTCTTTCTTGTCCTGATCAATATTGCTGAAACCAGATTTCCCAGCCTATTACATTCTTCTCCCGAGCAGAGATCAGCCATTTCTGCTTGTTAGGTGTACCTCAGGCCATTAGCATTGATAATTAAATAACCGTGATATTTGTGAGAAGCGATAAGACAAACACACTTAAAGGAAATGAACAGTTGCAAGAAGAAATATATGTATGTATAAACTAGCGAGTTCCACTGCTGATTTTCCCTTTCCTTAAAATTAAATGAATTCTTCATTCGCTATTATAAACTAAATATTTCCTTTGAGTCCAATTAGCATTGCTGAAAGAAAAAGCAAATCAAGTCTCTGTTCAGCATGCATCAATGTAATGGAAAATCAGGGCTTTTATTCTGGCTTTAATAACTGAAGCTTGATTAGAGGCGAAGAAAAGACTGTGGAGGGAGAAGGGGAAAGGAGAAGGTCTGCCAAATTAGTTCTAGGAGAATTCTCAACCTGTCTGCTCTCGGGCTCACTATTCAAATGCTAATTGAGCCTTTTGGTAAACAGAATGGGTAATCATGAAAGACAAAAACAGACACAGAAAACAAATGAAATATCACACCTTATCCAAAACAGCATGGCATTTTTCTGATAAGCTTCTGAAGCCTAAAAAAATTTAAGTCCTTGGCTCCTTTTTTTTTTCTATCCCTCGACCAATTATAATTAATATAATAAAATAAATATTACATAATCAAATAAAAAATGACAAAGAACGGCTTTGTTTCAACAATGAAACCAGTCATGTTATAATTAGATAAGAGGATTTATGTGCACAGCTATAAACATGAAAGTAGACCATGAGGCTGGATAAAGGCAAGTTTTTAATTCTTAAAAATTAATTACATGGCATTATTCTTATCAGTACACAGAATGCATTAATTATACAATTAATAAAATGATGAAAGGGAATTTTTTTTTTTTTTTTGGCAATTGTAATTCACATGGGGACATTTGGTTTTATACCCAGGATTGTCCTTCAGGCACTTCTGTAATCTTCTTACGAGGCAATGTCAAGACCCTAAACCAGTTAGTAGGCGTACTGAATGGAGTGGGTCTTTATGTCGGTGCTTAGACTCATTTCGGAAAGGTTGTGGATTTCCATGTAATTGGGATCTAAGGTGTAATAGGTTTAATTTGAGGTCCTCCTTGAAAGAACGGCAGGAAAAGGCATCATCAGCCAACGTGAACTAGTTGGGAGAAGTGGGGAGTCACTCCTTCGAACTGGGCTTCCAATAAAGATGAACACCTCATGTTCCCTAAAGCCGGGATTGCTCTGAGCATGCCCATCATCAGTGTAGGATGAATGGAGCCTTGTGCATGTAGCCACTTTATTCTTAACAACACTTGAAAGCTATAAATAATGTTGGAGAAGAGGAAAATGTGGGAGTAAAGAGGAAGCTTGCTATCAGGAACAGAACCACAAGGCATATCCTTTTCTGCAAGCAACCACAAGGGACAGTCCAGCTTCTCTTGCTGGCCTGCAGTTGTGTTTATCAACGAGTACCAGGAGTAATAAGTCATTGGCAGAGGTGAAGAAATCTGGCTTTGTTATATACAAATTGTTGGTGTTAGGGATGGCAGGACACGAGCTACAATGATGTTGGCTTGCCGGCTAAAAACAAACACTTCAACCGGCTCGCCTGGGAAGACACTGTGGTGAGCAGGCTCATTATGAATTTGGGGATGGTGGTCTCTGCATGAATCAAATCCAGATGCTGACATCTGTAGAGCAAAGTAGGAGCCACATCTCAAGTTCAGGGACAATGACCGGATTTGAATTGTTTTAGGACAAAAAAAAAAAAGCTAAAACTATTAAAAAGAGAAAATATGAGACCACCACAGAGCATCGTTGCCTAAGCAGAACCCATGTGGTAGTAGTAGTTTGGTTTTCCTCATGGTCACCTGTCCAGTCTTCATAGTTCCTTTCAAAAATTAGAATAAAGTGAGATGAAAATGTAACTTTAGGCTCCTACAGGTTTAAACTCAATTGCCTATGCCAGGACTCCTACTCGGTTTGAAACAGTAGAGTGCACCATTTCCCATTCCCTGTCTCTGTCCTCTCAGCAACCCTGACACTTTGTGTACACACACACACACACACACACACACACACACACACACACACACACACCACCCCACTAGAATATTCTGTGCTTTTTCTCTCTAGCCTGACGAATCCTTTTGTTTTTCTGTCCCTGGGCATATCAACATTCCAAGGTTAATGATTGAAGCACCTTGCAAAGTGGTGTTTGTTTAGCTTAGGGTAATGTTTTAAATGCCTTTCTGTACGTGGCAGTCTCCTTGCTTCTAACACAAAACCCATCTGCAATGGGAACCTGAATTCCATATTAACACCCCGTACACATATCTGCAGGGTTTCTTTCTTTCTTCTCTTTCTTTCTTTTTTATTTTGTCATCCTGTCCCGGTTAAAAAATTATCTGTGAAACAGGAGCTGGCAAACACTAGAATCGGTCTGATAGGTTCAAGCTTTGAAAATCACATTTCGCCAGCCTTATTATCAATTGATGTGCTGTGGCGCCTGCCCTGTCTTTTCTGAGTTCCCCGAGTCCCTGGCAGACAGGCTGTGAGAGGAACTGGGTGTTTAGCCACACCTTGTTTATGATTCTTTGGGAATTTTCGGGTTGGGTTTTCTACATATTTATTCAGGATAGGATTTTCAATTCTTACCAGAGTAGTTTAACTTTTCCTGAAGATTGACTCCCCTGATTAGAAGGAATCCGTTTCCCTATAAAATATCATCCATTTACCAATTATGCGTCTTTTAATTAATCGAAAGGGAAAGGGGAGTCCAGTTGTCACTAGGGCACAAAGTAGGTCTGCAATAACTATTTCCAACGGGGAGGTGAATGTCAACGACCTGTGGTTGTAGTTTTTGAGTGTTATTTGTGTTGCTTTCTTGCTTGAACATGATTAGCCAGGGATCAAATCACCACAGTATTTTTCTCTAACAAAAAAGATGAAAGGAGGAACGGAGGGGAGGAATGAGGGAGGAAGCAAGGGACAGAAGAAGCAAGGGAGGGAGGGGGGAATGTAAGAGAGGAAGGATAGAAAGAAAATAAAACACACACACACACACACACACACACACACAAACACATATGTGAGAGAGAGGGGAACGAATCTCATTAAAGATAGGACTATTAAGAGCCCTAGTCACTAGGTAACTATGTGCAGTAAAATTCCTATCAGTCCTTATAAAAAATGAGAAATAAATATATATCCTAAATGGATTGAACTTCTGTGATTTGATGACTCATTTTATATCAATCAGAACACACTGACGGCCTATCAATAGCCAACCCTATGTTACAAAATCTCATGGTCTTAAAAAATCTTCTATAGTACTCTTAAAGACTGGGAAAACAGCTTAAGTCTTCATGCATGCAGAGCAGGTCAGTAAAAGGAAAGATTCACAAGTACCAAGAAGTATACTAACAGCTTTTAATGTAAATTATCTTATCTCCTTCTCACAGCAAGAAAAGAGTTAAAATCTATTTTCTGATACAAGACAACCTCCGAATCTTATGTTTAATATTCAGTTTAATGATTCGTTTGTTCTAAATGCATGAACATTTTTTTAAGAAAAAGAAAGGTCCACTGTCATTCCCTATAACCACTTAGCACTGTCGTCTCTGCCATTCTGAACTCAGCATCTGAAACCATTGCTATTCAGTCATGTGTATCAAAAGGACGATTAGGAGCAAGAAGAGCCAAGCTATGTTTTCAGTGATGGGAGAAACTGATTGTTCTCACAATTATGCGTACTTAATATCACTATAAAAAAATCTGTGTTCCTTTGTTCACACGTTTTGAGAAGGAGATGTGTCTATTGTTCTTGGGTGCATTAAGACGGTCCTGTGTACAGATCAAGTGGTTAGTCTTCTTGAAATGTGTGGATGCTGTACTTGATGACCACAGCATCTAATTGTGAAAATAAGCTTTGCTTTGGCATACCTTGACCCTGACTTGGTTTTTGTATGTGTCCATGTATTTTAGTATGTAAATGTACTTGTGTATAAAACACATATGTTTACCCTTGCTTCTAGAAACTTCTTCAAAAAATATAAATTTTCAAATAATGAAACTAGAAAGAGATTATTTCCCAAGTTCCCTGGAATGTTTGTCTTTGCTCTAATGATAGATATTATCATCACATGTGAACAAACAGTTTCAGAAAAATCACTTATATCCCTATTACAGGATGCACATACATAAACAAAGATAGGTCAAGAGTGGACTATGGTCAGGCTGATTTCTGAGATGCTGTGTTTGGAAAAGAAAGGAGTGTTTCTTTGTTACTCAGAACAAACAGAAAGCATATTACCATGAGACGGAATATTGGTCTAGGAGAATTTGAAACTGTGTCATCTCTATTGTGGATGCAATCTAAATTAAGCTTGATTATTTTATTCACAATATGGAAAAATCAAGATTTATATAGAGGTCCTTTGAGACATTTTCTTTTCCTTTGGATAAAGAGATTATAAATCTTCATTGAATCCATTTCTTCAGCTTATACACTGCCTGTAAAACTATTTCTTTTTATTGTGTTTTGCCATTGTGATGACAGGCTTCGTCCATGGGCCAAGGAGCCTGAAAAAAGACCCCTGAAACAATGAAGGAAAGCACAGAAGATGTTCATGACAGTGAACTTCCATGTGTGCTTCTATAATGAAACAAACACATTACCACCACCACTGCCACAGCCACCGCCACAACAGTAACCACAACTACCACCATCATCACCACCCATCTTCATCACAACTACCACTACCACAACAACTGCCACTACAACAACCACAACTACCACCATCATCACCACCCACCACCTTCACCACAACCACTGCCACTACCACAACAACTGCCACTACAACAACAACCACAGCCATCACTATCACCCCCATCATCGCCACTTACAACACCACAATCGCCACCACCACCTCTTCAACCACCACTATTGTGTCTGTCCATCAGATAGAATGTTTGTCAAGGATAAAACCTAATATGAACTGTAGACACAGAATGATTATGTCAATGGAGATTCATGTATGCTAACCCGTTGAAAATTATTGACAATGGCAGAGGCTAAGAAAGATGGGGAGCAGAACATAGATAGAAAAGTACTTTCCTCTTAGAATCACTGTGCATCTTAATGGCGCCTTTAAATTTTGTATGTATATTAGACATATATATATATATACATATATACATATATAGAGATAGATAGATAGATAGATAGATAGATAGATAGATAGATAGATAGATAGATAGATAGACATGTGAATGTCTTTGTATCCTTTTCCCTTCCTCTCCAAACTCCTGAGACTATTAATTACTCTTTGTCATCTAACTGATCCTGCATGCCATGCAAGTTGTAAATGTTCTGAACTCACTACTGTCTTTGGATTACCTAGAACGACTCTGGCCCCTTCCTACACAAAACTGGAGTAATCTAGAATGATCTAAAAAAGACTCTACTTTCTACATAGAAGTTTCCTGTCTAGTCTGCTTGGTCCTGATGCCATTGGATGCTAGACACTTGCTAGTAAATTCATGTTCCTTGTGTACTTGCCTATGGGTAAATTTCATACTTGTTTATCTTTTAAGCTACACCTGGTTGTTTCCTTAAGTTTTCAACAACATAACCCTTTTTACCTGGCAAAGCTATGCTATAGACACTATATAAGTTATGCTATTGTTCTTTAGATATTGAAAAGAAAGCACAGATTAAGTAACTTGCTTTTGTTCACACAGTTGGCAAGTAGTACGGCCTGGATTTTAATTTAGGATATCTTTCAGTACCTCGCTTGTCATCAGTATCCTACTTAGACTCTTCTATGTGTTTTTGTTAGCTTTGAGCTGACAGTGAGTAGTCTCCATTACACATGTTCTAACTTCTTAACCTTTTCATAACCCTGCTGAGTACCTCTTCCTTTACAAAATGCTGATCTTTGCCCCTCAATTAATGTCCCATTCTCATTTATGATGGCTGTAGCCAAGTATTTCATGATCCTTTACTCAACTGCTGAATCTTTCTAAATGTGTCCTTAAATATTAGTAGACTTACTGAATTTTCAGCCAACCCTGTCCTGCTCTTATGGGACACTGCTGTTTAACCTCTTAGAATGAGCCATTCTTGGCCCTGGAGTCCTCTTAAAGAGTCTTTGGGTTAAGCATTCCTATGTAACCTTTCTATTAAATTTACTGGCTCGTACCCAAGGTCTATCAACTGCTGTGACCAGGTGGCTTTAATCAGTGTCCCTGCCCTTAGCCTCCACTTTTCATCCAACCTACTTGAATTGTTGACTCTTCTCATCAGAATTTATTCCCAGGCAATGCGTATTTCTTTCTATCCTTTGTGTCCTTTTAATAAGCAATGTCTTTTGACTATGGATTCAAATGCCCTGTAAGTTTGGATACACAGTTACTTTATTTAATCGGCTGCCACCATTTTCATGTTCCTTGTAGTTTTAGTTGTTTCTCCTCTCCCTCCTCCTCTCCCTCTCTCTTTCTCTTCCTTCCCTAATTTTTGTTGGTCTTTTATTAATATTGGTTCTATATTCTCACCTGTATATTTATGGTTTGGCTATGAACTTTTAATGTAATGATTAAGATTTTGGAAAGATGTACACCTCTGTCTTGGGTCTTAATTTCTGATTTCTGTCATATTATTAAAGTTTAATAAACACTGAATGACTCAATGAACTGCACACCTGATTTTAGATGTTTAAGGTATAATGTAGAGTACAATTTAGAATCAGGACCATCAAGACAATTAGTTAAGTTCCTCACTTTAATAGGTATATAGTACAGTGTAAAAATACATTTTGTTTATTTGTTTCAGATTTATGCATTATAACCAACAGTGATTGTAACACACATTTAATCTCAGAATAGACTGCTAAACCCTCAGGGCAAGTTAGCTATTACTAAAAACTGAGGCTTTATTTGACAAGTATAAAAAAACCTAGCAAATCCTAAGGGAAATGCTTTTCAGGGCATTGGAAATACTTTATGAACTATTAATGTTACGTTAGGTGTTAGGACTACCAACAGATGGTCGACAGACAAAACAGTAAGCAAACAAACCTCATCATCATTATTTCTTCTTTATACTTTTACACCTCCTAGACAATCTTGTTGATACTTAATTACCCAATTCATATTGCTTTCCTAGCTCACATGGGTCTTATCTGGGTCTCTGGAAGCTTGGTCTGGACATTGCCCTTCACTCTATCCCTAGAAGACACTAAACCAACATAAAAAAAAATAATAGCTTTACAGGGTTTTTTTTATTTTAAATTTTAGATAGTGTTCATATTTGTTTTTATAGCCTTGGTAAGCTATTGTCTAATACTTTTCTATATCTAGAGTACACATAATTCTATGTACTGGGCAGGATTATTGGTGGGTAATAAGTAGCCAAAGCTGTTGAGCATGTAGTAAGTGCTCCAATGTACGCTACTATGTCTGGTATATGATAGTTTATCCCTGGTTATCTATGTATTGCCATCAGTAATTGATATTCAAATGGCTTCTATGGTGCTTAATAAAATAACCTGCTTTACTTGTCCCGTATGGTTATCTGTATAACACATTATGTTATGGAAATGTATTTCTTCAATTTTCCAAAAAAAAAAAAAATAAATAAAGAAAAAGTTACCCATCATATAACTTGGGTCTTAAAATTAATTGATCTGGATAATTAAGTGACAGGGTTTTATTTCTATTTTTGAAGTCATAGCGGGAGAAAAGACGTGAGAGTAGATTAGTTTCTAAACAGAATGATTGCAAGTTAAGGGGAAAGCATGATTCCTGGGAAAATATGGAAGGACCGAGTACTATAGAAGTTTACCAAAAGAAGAAATGACCAATGCAGGAAAGATAGAAGGAACGTGGAGTAATGTACATGTAGTGTCTTGGAAGTTAGATGAAGACATGAGTAAAAGGAGATATCAGTCATCTTTAAAATCCTATTTGGTCCATCATACTGGTCCGTCAGGCTAGCTCATCTCAATGTAGACATGCCATTTGCCTTCTAGATCCAGAACCATGTCCTGTATCTGTGATCAGTATTTTGTACCCATGCACGATGGCGAAGCCAATGCTGTCCATTCTGGCCTCAAACACAATGTCCCTAGCAAAAGTCATAGAAGGCATAGTTTTCAACACTTTAAAACCGGTCTTTCTGTCTACCTGCCTTTTCCTCTTGATCCTAATTGCTGACATTTCCTTCTCAATAAGATAGTATGAAATTGTTCTATTTTAGCCAATCACAGTTTATGGGAAAGCCAGGTTTTAGACCTGTCCTTAGCCCCATCATTCAAGTGAAAGTTTTACGCCAAAATTGTCACTTTGGATAAACACTCAAGAGCAACATATCTTCCAGGGCTGCTTAAAAATGGAAACCTTGTCAGCCTGTGGGAAATATTTCATTTTAAAGCTTGGAGATGTTGATAAACACCTTCAACACAACATGAACTTGAGGTCTGATGTAAGTTTTAGTTTGTTAGGTGGAAAGTGGTTAATAACATGATGCTTCTGACAGAATCCTTCACTTAGCTCTCAATAGGTTCATGCTCTGAAAGGCCAATTAGATGACCCTTTCCTATTAAGTGCACGAGGCCCACTTATATGGATGGCAGGTAACCACAGACAAGACAGCCATATCCTATCATCCAGAGAAACTTGAGAGATTAAATCGGTGGGAAAGGAGTATTTTCTTTTTATAATCTAAGTTTACTAGTCTATTTTTCCAAATGATTTCAAAGTTTTGCAAAAGCAGATCAAAAAAGAAAAACTTGAATGTTGAGAACTAGTTTAGTTTATTATATAGGAACCATTCATAAAATGAGATGTCAAAGAGAAGCTTCACGTTCATTGGTAGAATAGTTCCCTAAAGTGTGCCAGGCCTTAGCTTCGGTACTTGGACCTATTAAAAATGGACAAACAAAAGAAACTCTATCAACTGGTCTTCTTCTCTGATAATAGGCCACTACACTATTTACCTATTCATCAAACTATTCATTTATTCATTTACTAAATGCCATGCTTACTAATGTGATTATATTTATTTATGGGCAAGTAGCTACAATTTCCTTGTGGATTTCTCCTTTTTTTCTCAAAATTTTGCTTTTATCAAGAATTTTGCCATATTTTAAAATACAAAATTTTATTTTTGCATAGCCATCATGCTTTTTAATCCATTTTTGAAATATTAAAAAATTAACTATTAAACCAAAGTTTTCTGTTTAAAATGGGGCAGGGAAGCAGAGACTGGGATAAACACACATAGTCTGAAGAAAGGTGTTTTGTTTGAATTCCTTCTCATGTCCTTAACAGCTGTGGCATCTGGACAATGTACTTAACATCTCTTAGTCTTTATCATTGTTTAGATAAAAGGGAATTAATAATACTGTCAGTGTCAGTGAGAAGATGTTTTAGGCAGACTGTATTGATAAGTTCCTGCATTAGTTTTGTCTCTGTGATCAGTAACCTGACCAAACAGAAATTAGTAGAAGAGGGGTTTTTTTGTTTGTGTTATTTGTTTGTTTGTTTTGTTCGTTTTTGTTATGTTCTGAGAAACACACATCTATCATGCTCAGAAAGGCATGGGAATGAGATGTGCCTGGTTCCATGAAGTATACAGTTAGGGAAGAGAAAAGGAAAATTCCAGGATCATCATGTTTTTGTTTGTTTCTTTCTCCTTTTTATGTGATCTGGACTCTCTAACACATGCAAAGCAAAACTTCTCTAACCCCTTAAACCTATCTGAAAATGTCTTCACAGGAAAACAAAGATGTTTGCCTTCTGGGTGATTCTAAGTCCAGCCAAGTTGACAATGAACATCACACACTATAATTTCAATCAAGCTTTTGAAAGAACACAGACACAGATAAGTATCACAGGAGTGTTTGAAGACTAAGGGACTTTAGTTAATTTAATACAAACAATGCCATGCTATAGATGTCAGCAATGACTTACTATGTCCTTCTCCTTTGGGTCTCAAGATGCAAGGAAAATGCCACATAGCAGTGTTTACTCGGTTTCTAGCTGGATAGTGAGACATGATATTTTCCATCAAACCCTGCCAGCCCTATGACTCTGCATGTGTCTCTCTGATTGACAGTACAGACTATTGAGCTGAAAGGGGTTCTGAAACGTGTTTAAAATAAAAGGAAGATCAAGAAACATGTCAACTATTGATTTCTGTAAGAGAATAACTCAGACTCATTAAAAGTTAATAATTCTAAATCGTCTAGACTACTTAAGAAGTGCTGAAAATTGCAGTTTAAATAATGAATTACTATAATACACATAAATCCTTTAAGTAATAAATATTATGTAAATAAGCATTTGTTTATTAAATATAATGAAAATTTAAAGTTGTACAGAAATATAGCATGTATGTTTACTTATATATGTTTGCATGCATATATATATACATATATATATATATATAATGCTATTTGGAGAACATTTTAAGATTTCTATTTCTATAGTCCACTTTAGATATATTTAATGAATCATACTTGTTGGTCATACCATAAGTAATCTGTTGATTTTGAGAATATCTTGATAATAACTGTTCTCAACAACTGACAGAATACTAGCTCTCCATGTTCACTCATCCCTATATGTCTCTATACATGAAAGTCCTATGATACAAGCTTGTTTCCTATCCTAAACACTATGGCTGCAACAAGAGCTTTCAGAAAATGTTTTGTTGAAAAGTTTTCACAAAAGCATAGTATCTGCTATCTCATATGGAATATATGTTATATGCCTGGTTCTGAAGTAGGAATGCAAAACTAAACAAAACTGAAAAGACCCATCTCATGAATAATCTCCTGCCATGTCTATAAGTAATTTCTCTCTCTCTCTCTCTCTCTCTCTCTCTCTCTCTCTCTCTCTCTCCCTCTCTCTCTCTGTATGTGTGTTTGTAAGTGTAGGTCAAAAAAAAAAAAGCCCAATTTTTCAGGTGTCAATTCTCACTTTGATTCAGGTCTCTTAGTGATTGGATTGCGTCATACAAGCTAGCTGTCCCGGGCATTCTCCCTTCTCTGCCCCTGCCTTCCGATGAACCCACACTCGGATCACAAGAAGCTTAGACTTCTTTTGCCCGTCTCTGTGATTTCTAGTGATGCCAACAAGTGTTTTAACCCAATCAACTGTCTCCCCAGCCAATCATATCTCAATCTTAAACATATGGGTCCTTCTGTAATTCAGCACTCCTCATATTGGGCTGGAAAGACTTGTTAAATTAGAGACGATCTATTCCACAGCTAGAATATCTAGTTTGAGAGATCTGGAGACTCTGCCCAGCCACAAAACTGCTCAGTGACTTCAGCACTAGTGGTTGAGGATCACTATTTTTGGATAAAGATTTACTAAAATGTCATTTGTTTAATTATTTGTATTGGCTAGAACAAAACTGTGTCCAGTCTTTGATTCTTTTAGAAAGCCAATATTCTTCACATATTGAATACTACTTACATATTGAGTTCTCTTAATTTTTGATTTTCATATTTGAAGATATTTTATCTAAAACTGTATGCTTATATTCTAAAGTGTTTTTACTGTTTAATGTTTCCTTATGAATTTCACATTATTCACCACAATCCCACTTATCTCCCCATCTCTTCATATCCACTTTCTACATTTGCAACTCCCTGCCAAAAGAAAATACAAAATAATAAAAATAAAACAAATAAATAAAATCAACAACAACCCAACAAAACAAAACAAAACAAAAAAACAACCCATCTTGTGAGGAAGCTGTGATGTGTCATGGTGTATAACACAGCATAACCTTTTATCAAAACAGCTTTACTTGCAAATGTTCATTGTACTGAATCATTGATCTGGGTCAAGAACTCTGGCTTCTCCTACACTTGTAATGTGGTTTCCTTACCAGGGCTTCTCTCAGTTATCCTGTTGTTGTCCTGTGCCATACAATTCCTGCTACTGTGTATTTTCAAGATAGTCCCCTTGATGTATTCCAGCAGTTCATTGATGGGTTGGATGTAGGGGTTGGCCAGCTCATGGCCTTGTACCTGGACCTGAGTAGAAACTGTGTTGGTCAGCCTGACACCCATCCTGCCCTTCATCCACAAGGATACATTCTCCCATTTTGCTCAGGTGGTGGGTGTGGCCAGCTCTCCCACTCTCAGTAAGACCTTGGCCTTGGAACCAACTCTCCAGCCTGCCACAGGTCGGGGGGGGGGGGAATCAGCTTTTCCCATGCTGCTCAGACATGGGACAGGGTCATCTTATCAAAGTACTAGGACATCAACACGGCACCCGCCCAGACCAGAGGCATCTACATGGAGAATGACACAGCCATAAATATCAATACATCCTAGTGTGCCTGCAGTTAGACAATGGACTTCCAACAGCAGCATGGGTCAGGATGTCACCATGGCTTCTTGCTGTAGCACAGCCCCTGGCTCTGCGTGCCAGCCATGATTCCTAGACATCAACATGGTCCTAGACCACTGAGATCCAGTGGCAACATGAGCCAAAGAGCTTAGCACAGACACTGGCTGTTTCAGACATAGACATGACCTTTGCCTGTAGTCCAGCTTGGAGAGCAGCATGGCCTCAGGTGTTCGCCTTCATATCCTCTGTTCCTCACATTGCACTTCTTCAGCTCCACCTCTCGTCACAGTGTACAAACCACAAAGCTTTACTCTCTGTCTCTCTCATCTCTCCACTGCATACTCCATTTTTTCCATCATATATTTGCTCATCATTGTGGCGACAGGTCTCAAGGGTGAGTACTTGGGTGTCTCTCTTCAGGCCACTGTGGGCAAAAAGGGCAAATGCTAAAGTATTCTAAAATACTTTTAGGGGTGGTCATGGTTTTAGGCATCAAGAGAAAAATGGTTGGGCAAAGAGAAAAGGTTATGTATACCTGCAACAAGCAACTGAAATGAGTTTTCCATTTGCTTTCATTGGGAATTATGTCAATGCTTCCTAATTACTAGAATAGTTAGCTATAATGAGATAATACTGTCATATTCTCACATTCAATATTAACAGCTCTAAGACCCTCCACAGTCTAATTGATGGAGATTCACAGTGGTTATGCTATATATGTGTGTGTATATAATAAACGTTAATGTATACAATGGGCACTTTAAGAGATTAACAGCCAATACACAATAAAAGAGAATAAGTACAGCAGTGTGTCATAATAAAGCTAGAAGATCAAATTGCTTTAATTCCATAATGCTCACTTAATATCTTCAGACTATAACTAAGAACAACTAACTTTAGAGGTGAAGAGCTATAAAACCTTGGTTTCTTAGTACATCCCATAGCCTGTTTTTTTGGTTACTTTGCGTCGCTATGCTAAAACACCTGACAAATGTGATTTAGGAAAGTAAAGGTTTCTTTTAACTTAAAGTTCCAGCAAACTAGGGTCTATCACAGAGCGGAAGGCATGGCAAGGATCAGACAGCCGGCTGACCACATTTCCATCCAATCTTACTGGAAAGAGAACAGGAAGTAGGGCCAATCTGTAAAAACTTGAAGCCCACCCCTAATGACATATTTCCACAGGCAAGCCTCCACTTCCTAGAAGTCACGTACCCGCCCAAACAGAACCACCAATTAAGGAAAAAGTCAGGCTTATTTCTCATTTGAACTAGAGCAGCTTTCTTTAGTTTACCAGAAGGAAACCATGGAATTTTCTTTCTTTGTCAACTAAAAAAATATTGGTTCTTACGGTAGTTAATGCATCAAATGAAGCCACTACTCTTTCTAATACATAAAAAGAGATAAACACACACACACACACACACACACACACACCCCACAAATACAGATTAGTTCATATACTAATGTATAATATATATCAGCTCTCTATATATAATGTATATATACTAATATATATCAGTAAGATATCTTTCTCTATTCATGTCAGTTAGATTTATATGTATATAGTATAAATACTCTGTACTAATAAATAATATATTTATATCACTTGCATATATAACAGGAATTGATACTTGTAACTTATTAAAGCCGTGAAGTAAGTCGCCCTATGGTTACACCTGCCAGCCTCTATGCTATGGAGAGAAGTCAGACATGGGCCTTCCATGCATCTCAAGACACCTGAAGAGTATGCACCATGTGTTTGTCATCTCTTAGGAAAAGCATGTCTGAAGAGCCCTTTAATGAGCTTCCTAGAGAAAATCTGAAGGAATCGTAATGCAACTAATCATTTCCTACCTTCCTACTGAACCTCTTATTAATTAACATGTTAATGCTGTGTTTGATTTCTTAAATTTAGTTTGAGAGACAGTAAAACAGCTATTTTCAAATTAAATTAAATTGAGTTGTGAGAAGATTTTCAACCAATATAGGGCTTTTTGTACTTTAATTCCCGCACTCATTAAGGTAAAAAAAAAATCAATGAGCTTGAAATGAAAGTGTTGATATTGTTGTAGGCTAAATCTGCTCTTGAATAAGTTATTCCCTCCATGACAATGTTTTACCATGTATGTGACATTAGAAAATGCAAATTTTGGTGCTTAAAGAGAGAGAAAATTTTCCTCAGTTACCATAAATGTCTCCCGAGTACCTGTTTGGGGAATTAACATAGTCATAAACTGTAAAAATTAAGGTTTTTTTCTCCAAGTACAGTAGACAGCCTTACTGTTAAAAGGCTGCAATAATCCTTTTGTTTTCTATGGTGTATTGCTCTCAGTTCATTGTGCAGATTCCAAGCATAATTAATTATACTTTATCTTCCTTTAAGGATTTTCTATTTAGGAAGAGAGATTTGTTTAGCTTTGGCCCTCCTGGAATTCATTGCAAAATCTTTGTGACAGACCTTAACATTGGAGCTGTTTTTAAGGATGGGCCAGATGGCTACTACTTCCCCTTCTTCAATAAAGAGCTGTTTACAAGCATTTGTAAGTATTGATTTGGTTTTCTAAGTTTTTGCTTGTTTTGTTTCGCTCAATCATTCCATAATAAAAATTCAGACTATCTTCTTTTGTGACTCTTTACAATTATACTATTGTAATAGCATGGGCTGACACCAGAACTCCAAACATTGAGGGATTAAGCAGGGGGCATGCCAAAGGTTTTATTCTCAACTTTTTTTTTTGTTCTTGGAAGGGGTAAGTGTTTGTACAGGGCTAAAGCCAGCAGCCATAGATGTTAAGGAGCCAACTGAGCAGGAAGGGCTGTGACTCTACATTCTAACAGGTTCCCAGCAGAGACTGACACTACTTTGATTTCAAAGTCACCAATAAACCAAATATGTGACACATTCTCTTTAATAACTGCAAGTCTCATGGTTTCTTCTAAAACCAGAATGCTATATTCATGATGAGTCACTCTCACAGAATCAAACTTATATACTAAAAATTGATTGGGCATAATCTCCTCCTATCCTCTTAAGACACTATAAATGCCTTATGAGCAAAGACAGTTTTGACCATTTTCGTTGCTTTTTCTTACTACTTATAATTGTGAATTTTAAGATACCTACCATTCTTTGTCCAAATTTATTATTTCAACTAAGCATTTAGAGAGGGGCCTATTTCCTGGCATTGGGTGATCTGTTTTTTTTTTTTTGTTAGTTAGTTTGTTTGTTTGTTTGTTTGTTTTTTGTTATTTAGACAACATCTCTTCAAATTATGTCTCTTTTGAGAATCTTATGAAAATGAACAACAACAGATGGACTTCAGGGAGGTAGAAACAGTGAACTGTATTTCTCCTTCAGATAATAGTCAAGTTCAATTGCTTCTCATTCAAATAATATTCTATGGTATTCTTAAAGAAGTGAATGGAAAATTAGATACCACCTTTTCCTCCCACTAGTTATTATCTCTTCATAGAATGTTTGAGTATCTTATAATTGACTCCTTGTTTCATGGGAGGCATTTTATTCATTTTAAGCTTTTAAAATATATATAATATATTATATATATTTGATATAATTTTTACTCAGAAAGGAACATATTGATAACTCTTTGCTTCCCTGAAAAATTCCTCTATTCCAATGTGTTCATTGCCCTTCAAAACCAGTCTTCCCACCAATAATCTTTGCTGGGAGCTTGTTGAACGACAGCTTGTCAGGAACCACCTGCAAAACTTCCAACCCAGTGAGCTTTGGGACACAAACCTATCTGTTTCAGTTTCCCATAGGATAATGACACTTTCATCAACCATGAAAGAATGATTAAATAAAAAACAAACATACAAAAACTGAACCATGCTTTTGTTGACGAACCAAGCTGTCTTAAGGACACTATATTAACAGGAAGAAATGTTAAGACGTTAGATATGGGGCCTGAGGATTTACAATAACCAACACATTTATAAAGGTGTTAGTTTTGCAAAGTCTCAGTTAAGGAGCAAAAATTCTTCCAGCTTGTACATCACTTGCCTAGAGAAGTATTCTTAAAGCCTTATATAAACACAAATCCCCTTGCTGCCTCCTAGCACCCTGGAATTAACCTTAGTCGTGATACCTATAACAACAATTTATGAACATTTTTCTTACTGATTTATTCCCACGCCACTGTAGCATGTGCCAATTTTGCCGTTCTTGGCTACTTCTGTGTTAATCGGTACCCTGTTTCGAGTTCAGCGCAAAGCTGACATCAGGGATCTGACAAGAGAAATGGTAGGGAACCGTTCTCACATTTATATACACATGATGGGCTTCAAAGGTGTTAAATCAAAGATGATGTGCTCCTGCATCCATAGCTGTCTTTTTTAAAATTAGTTATGACATTCTCGCTTGCTGCACTCCACTAGGCCCAGGAATTATTTTCAGTGCACATAGCCTCTGCCAGTTGTCAAGATAGTGTACAAGATAGAATCTAATTGCCATTCTTACAATGAACCCCATTCACTTTGGCCTTCGCTTTGTTCACTCGATATTCTCGAAGATTCTGCTTCTCCCTTTGTTCGCACTGTTTCACTTATCTGAAATAGCTACTCTCCTCCAAACACACTCCATTTGTTGAAAACCTATTAATTCCTTAAGTCCTATCTGGAGCACCATCTTCTCTGTGAAGCCTTTTGAAATCCCCTTAATTAGATGAAATCTCTGACGATTCTAACCTTACTCCACCTTACAACACAGTAATTCATATGCTTGCTTTTAACTTCTTGCTAAAGTGCACCTCCTGCAAGACAGGAAAAACTTACCCAACTTTATACCATAACTTCAGTTACTAACAGGATATATATTGATTTCTCATGATGGGCTAACTCCTCGGCTAAGTAAAGAGTATAAACCTAGTAAAATTATAGTATCTGTCTTCCAGAGGGAGCACTCCCTTCTGGATATAAACAACTGTTTCAACAAACATTTAAAGACATATTTCTAGGATAATGAAGTAGATGTTATGCAAGAAGCATTTTCAAATGTGGGGATGGAATGAAGAGAGACATGGCCATCTCTGCATGGTCTGATATGGCCAGGCAAGATGCCCCAGTGGTTAGAGACATGTGGGGAAGACACTTAGAAAGAACAGAAGACTTTTCAGGGCATTGAGATCTTCAGTCCTTTTCATTTTGACCACTCATTTGAATTGATCCTAACACCAGTGACAAAACTGAACCTGCAAAAGTAACCTCTCTTCTCTTTTGTTTGCAGGTGTCTTTTCCAGGAAGTGTTCATGGATTCCACAACATTTCTCCCACCAGCTACCTATTGGAAATGTCAATATGTTCATCTCAAGGCCATACATCTCTTATCCTAGGCAGAGAATTCTGAGCCTACACTGCTTGCCCTGCATCATGTAGTCATACTGCTATTTCCAATAGGAAATGTAATAGTAATGCCCACGAAACAGATACTTGGATGCCACTCATGTATACTATTTTTTATTATAGTACTCATTGCACAGAATAAGAAAATTACTCAAGAACTCAAACTAACTGGTTTCTACACACAAATAGATAGTATGAAAAATAGAGATAAGTCAGCTAAGAGGGGTGTCACAAAGAACTGCAGGCCAACGTCTCCTACCCTTCATAAAAAACTACCATTAAGTCATACTCCTAAAATACCCAATGGTGTAGAAAGCCTAAAAGTTCAGCCTTGGAATTTCAGAGTAAACATTCTCTGTGGTCAGGGAAATCTACATACCAGCCAGTCAAAATGATACTGACAAGTCTCTGAAGAACAGCAGGAAGTTTTTATTAACCGGAAAACATTTGGTAGATTAATCAGAGATAGGGATTCCCATGTAAATGTGAGATTGTTACAATATCTTTTAGCTTAGAGGATCTTGCATTGTAGGTGCTCTAGACTTGGTCCTAGGACTTTGCTAAAACAGTGATAATAGTGACTGAGCTGTTGCTTCAACTCCAGAGGTTTGGAGTGTGTTTCAGAAGGCTTGGGTTTGACTCTAGGCCTTTGAGTCACCAGTGTACACCATGCCTGGATTTATGCGTGCAATTTTGAAAGAAAGGCAACCCAACAACCGTCTTCCCACAAAACTGTTAGACAATTATGTGAGTTGACATATTAAGATTAAAAGATTCCTGGGGTTGGGATTTAGCTCAGTGGTAGAGCGCTTGCCTATAAAATCATAAGGCCCTGGGTTCGGTCCCAGCTCCGGAAAAAAAAAAAAAAAAAGAAAAGAAAAAGAAAAGAAAAAAAAAAGATTAAAGATCCCTGATACCTTTTTCATCTGGCCTTTCCTGAATTCCTTTCTGTGTCCTCACTGATTACCCACACACTTTTATTTTACCTAGAAGGGAAGATAAGTATTCTCTTCCTTCCTCTGGGAATCAAGCATTGGTCCTTCCATTGATTTTCTTAGACTAGAAAGCATGGACTCTAGTGCCCCTTCTCCCAAAAATATGTCTGAAGTTTTCTAGCATTTTCTCTGAAGTGGGCACAACAACATCTTTTCATGCTGCTGCTCCTGCAAAATAAGCAGGAAGAAAGAAAAAAAAAAAGCTGTTCTCTCTTTTTATAAACGAGAAGACAGGATAAATAGATGGGAAACATGCCAAGGCCAAACTGCAAAGACAAGATGTCTGTAACTTCTTTGTTAGTAGATTACTTCTCTGGCAGCAGCATTCTTAAAGTGAGTGCGAAGTCTGTCTACACCACAGTTTCATATACAAATGGAACGATGTCTTTCCCCTGACTCCTTCATTTTCCTTCTCATCTGATGCTAGGTGGGATCTGCAATCAAATTCTCCCTAGGCTTCTAGCTTCTATGGTCTTCTTTGCTGGCCATTTTTTCCTCTTCATTTAAGATTCCATGTCATCTATCTTTGATCGAGGTACCTTTTCTTTATTCTCCGGAGTGTTTCTTCCCAGCTGTTTCCTCGTTTTACTCTGTGAGAACTTGGACTTTCTTTTCTTTGCAGCTTTCCTCTTCTGGCTTTTCTCTCCCTCTCTATCTGCAGAAGCCATGCTCATGCTGATTTTTTTCATGTCATTTTCTTATCGTTTCCAGTCATACTCTCTGTTCTTTCTGTCCCCTATTATTCTAGATTCCATCATACCATTAGTCCTTAGGAACTACTACAAGCATTTTCCTCTTTAGTATTTCAAGTGTCATTCATTTATCTATGAGAAAAGTAAGGGATAGCATACTCATTATCGACTTTATTTATTTCATATTTTTCCAGTGCTTTGCATAATGCCTTACTCACTCAAAGCGTAGTATATATATATATATATATATATATATATATCATAAAAAAATTAATCACTATGCTTTGATATAATTGTATCCCAAGATCAAACTTTACTGTAAAATGAACTTACGACACCAGACAGGAAATTAGACTCACTCTTGTAATAAGAAGCACATCAATAGTAACAGCATTTCTCAATACTATCCTCAATAAAATGGACTAATTCCCAGCCATTTCCAACCCATAGATTTTCACCTGTCAGGAAAGCTCCTAATACTTACTAAATCTTGTTTTAAAAATCAAACTGCTTTCTCCCTGATTCACGATCTATCTAAAGGACAGATAAACTCTACAGATGATTCGCTTGTCACTATCAGAGAACCTGTACAAAACCTGGAAAATAGACTGATGATTTTTATAGCATGGGTCACATCCTTTCATGTTGCAATGAATTTAGTGCTGTCTCCATGCCCTCCCCACCCCACCCCACCCCAATTTGATGAAGGAGCTGAGGGTAACGGAGTTTCCAAAGCAGAAGGCTCATACAAGAACTGGCATTGTAATGCATCAAAGCAACACAAGATGTCACCTTTACATAGGACAGCGTCTCCAGAGTCAAGCCAGGCTGCACCGTACAGAACAGGGAATACACAGGAAGAAGCATCACAGAGACTCATAAATATTGCTTGGGAATCAGCAGTAGCCAAGAGTTTGGGTTTGGCTAACAGTATTCCTTGCTGTATCTTAAACAATGCCTGCCTTGAAACTGAAATCACTTTTCTGTACCTGTGTGTTTAAATGTACACAAGGGTTTGTTCTCACGGTATATTACAAGCCTCTCCTAAGCTTTCTTTTCACTTCATTAACAACATTTTGAGTGGCAGAGAACCTCATAACTTGGTATCTTTTTACATTTTTTTCCTATTTAGGTGATTTCTGACATTTAACATGTCAAAATTGTAGACTATATGTTCTTCCTGTCCTTGGGGCTTTTCTCAAACAACAATTCACATGACTCTAATGCCTATTCCTGGTTGTCAACTTGACTATATCTGGAATGAACTACAATCCAGAATTGGAGGGCTCACCTGTGATCCAGATTTTAAGTCTGGAAAGCAGAAGTTTCTGACCTGGATCAGGGCATGGAGGTCTTAAGGAACAGTGGCCATGAAAAGCTTAGGTAGTACAAGGTATTAAGTACATGCTTTTAATTCCTGGAGACTGAGGCATGGAGATTTCTGAGTTCAAGGTCAGCCTGGGACAAAGCATGTCCCCAATCTGGGCATGGTACACACCTTTAATCTGGGCCACACCTTCTGCTGAAGGCCTACATAAGAACATTGGAAGAAGGAAGATTCTGTCTTCACTTGCTCGCACTTACTTGTCTGCACATCTCTTGGAACCAACTGCAACAACTAAACTCATGGGAATGAGCAACTATTACTTTCTTGGACTTCCCATTCACAGCTGACCATTGTTGGATTAGTTGGACTACAGACTGTAAGTCAGTCACCACAATAAATTACCTAAAAATAGAGACATCTTCCATAAGTTCTGTGACTCTAGAGAACCCTGACTAAGACAATAGCCAAAATGAGTGAGGTCATTTTGATGCACGTGTTCATCTGTCTGTAAGATCAGCTTGAACCTAGAGTATGAGTTTCTTCTCACTGCTATAACAAATAACCAGAACAGCGCAAAACAACCGAAAGGGCGGTGCTGGCTGTCACCATGCTAAGACTAAGAAGTGGGAGGGTAGGTTTCTTTCTGGCCTTCCTGGGAAAAATTCATTCCCTAGCTTCTGAGAGCTCCTGTTACTGAAAGTGATCCACATTCTCCGGTCCAGGGCTTCTTCTCTGTCTTCTTAGCCAACATCATTAGAGTAAGTCCTCGAAAGGTACCATTTTCCTGGGTTTCTTAGACATATCTTCCTCTATTTCAGGGACTCTTAGGGTTATACAGGGTTGGGTAATGTAATTTGAATAGTCTCCCTACCTTGAAGTCATCTGGTTAAAACATCAATATCATCTGCACCCTTAGTTCTCCTTTGCCTCTTAACCTAACAACGCTGAATAGGGCTCAGAACAAGCACACTGGTTAGAAGACTGGGATTATTCTGTGTGTCATACAGTGTCCAAATGTATTCCAACTGTGTAACAAATAAAATCCTCTTATAGGAAAGAAGCTAATGGGTTTTGGTAGAGAACCATCATTTCTGTCACACCAAGTAAAGAATCTGGGTCCTTAATGATTCTGATGGTCACCCTTCTGATGGAAGGTAAGGCTCCTCCCCATCAATCTTCAACATGGATCTCTAGGTTATGCTATAGTATTCCAGTGACTCTTTAGCTGCTCAGTAAGACATCACTCTCTGATGTTTTCCTTTGCCATGCCATCAGTTCTTGGAAATGCCATCATCAGAAGTGTGACAATAGGAGTAACCAAGAACACTTCACAAGGCTCATGATGTGACACTGACTAGTAATGCTTGCAAACTGTAGGTACATATTGACTTTACAGGGAAGTCTGCATTTATTCACCAAAGCCTTTCAATGTAGCCTTCAATATATTTTTATTTCCTATATATTTTAAACGATGTGATTTAAATTCTACTAGTCATTTGCTCTCTAAATCAAATGGATACATATGACATATAAGAATAGATTTCTTACTGTTTTAAGACATTTACTTCATTCTCAGAGTGTGTGTGTTTTTGAAATGGGTGGAAGTTTTTTCAAGTTTTATGTACACACAACTGTAATAGCTACAAGTATGGTTTCACACTGATTGACTTGCGTAGGACTTTCTCAATCGTTTGTTAATAGTTTCGCTGTAACCAAACACTAAATGAGCCAGTCATGGGGAACTTCAAATTTTTCATCTGTACAACTATAATTGGAAAAAGATCACCTACCTATTGCAGGGGTTATATGGGTTAACTACTCACTTGACAGATGGTGCAGGTCCTTGACGATGGTGATAATTTTATTCTTCAACAACAGACAACACTTCCATTGTCAAACAGCTTACAGAAACGGATAAGCCAGACTCACCGTATTAAAATGGACTGCATTGTGCCACTGGATTAAAAGTAACGCACGACACATTTTTGTCCATGGGCAAGATAAAAATGTATGTATATGAAAATACAGGAAGTAATGTAACGCCGAGAGCACACCTCATTGTGTTCTCTTTGGTCTTACAACGTTGAAAATTTCATAGAGGATTTGAGGTCCATTCCGCATGAAGGCAGACGCCGAGCATCTTCAGAGGAGAGCAGTCAAAGCAGAGGCAGTGTGCCATCTGGGCAATGGCTTGGCTTGGAGAAGAGCAGGGCAGCATTGCTAAGCTGAGATTATTAGGAAAAACAGAAGCAGCCAAAAAGAATATTTCCTATGCTATTCTCTTTCATGGGCCCACACTCCCATTTCTTTAGAGTAATATCTAGCATTAGAATAGATCTATCCCAGATGTGCAGTCAGTAGTACCCACCAGCTTCCCAAACCAGTCTTACCAGTTCATATTCCTACTAAACCCAGTCCATGATTTTTTTTTTTAGATTGACTTCAAACTTCATTACTCAGAATTATCTCTTTTAGAAAGGAAAATAAATGAGAGTTGTTGGGTGATATGACCATACTGTTTCCATCTTGTTAAAAATGACTGGAATTGAGTGTGCACTAACTGCTTTAGAGACACAGATCCCCTTAGACATTCCTGCCACACCTACTCAGTTTATTCATATAGGAACTATTGATTCCCATACCTGCATGTGAGTTTGCATCCTGTCACGATGATCCACAGACACTTGGCCCCTATGAATATCTACATTTGTGTGAGAACCAGAGTTTCCAGATGTAGCGTAGATGCTTGGGAATGCTTTGTCATTCACGGTGGCTTGGATTAAAATTATTTTAGAGGTACTTCTGCTCTTTCTCTTGGCCTCCACCTTCCTATGGAAGCAGAGAGTGGTAACATACTCAGCTGCATAGCTGTTGTTAGCGGGGGGGGGGGGATGTTCTAATGGCAGGGAATGGAGAACAGAAACAATGGTGAGACCAGCTCGGAATATGCCACCAGCTCAATCCTTTCTCACTCACTTATTTCAAACTGAGCGATATGCTTTCCTGCCAAAGGTTCTTATCTCTTTCAAGGTGTTTCAAGTCCCCAGAGGACAAAATAAGCAGATGGAACCTTTCAGGCTGCAAGCATAGGAGAGCTAGCTGGAAGGATGCTTTCTGTCCCTGACATGCAGAATCTGTCAGTTTTAATGCTCTGGCTTGTTAACTTTTCTACTACACAAGAACTGGGGCTTGTTTGTAGCAGCACTGACTAGGTTGTCATTGATTTTTTTTTTTAAGCTATGCAATAGAACTTTCAAATTTCCCACACGAATTAAAATAAGTCAGATATTAACACCAGGTGCAGCCATTAGCATCACAATAATGGAAAAGGCTCAAAAGAGCATGTAAAATTCAGATGTCAATACATACACTCAGGTATTAATTTTATAATTTAATTTAAATACACTTATTGACATGTTTGTAGTACAAAGCCTGGCTAGTTCATTTACCTTTATAAATGTAAACATGTTTTCAAAATGTTATCTTTTACCCATTAGCAGAATTCAATGTTACTTTTAAAAATAATTTATTTTGTAATTTTATTTTATTTATATTACCTGCATGTACATCTATGTACCACATCTATGGTACTCACTGGAACCAGAAGAGTGTATTGAATCCCCTTTGACTGGAGTTATCGATGGTTGTGAGCCATTATACGGATGCTAGGAACCTGACCCATGTCCTCTGCAAGAGCAACAAATTATCTTAACCACTGAGCCATCTCCCCAGGCCCCTGAGCATTATTTTTAATAGTTAGATATACTGAGCCTCGTGTTCTGCAAAATATCTATACAACAGTATGCAAAATTTTAGCAAAATCTTTAAACTGAGTATGTATCTTTTTTCCCCCAAAATAAGGAAATGTCTTACCCTGTGCAGCTTTCTTATGCTTAATTATATAAGTTTCATTTTTCAACTTTATGGGTGTGCCTAGTATGTATCTTAGCACATACTCAACTGGACACTTTCTTTGGGGACTGGAATACCTGATGAATGTATTTGGGGCAAAAATGACTATCCTCTTCTTCCTTGGTTTTCTTCTTTCTCATACACTAAGTTTATATCTTTCTTCTTCTCATCTACGACAAACAGACACCAAGATGGATTTTTGAGCATAAGAAGGTTTCTGTGGGTCAGAAGCCCACTATCTTCGACCTATTTAAGACCGCTTCAAGGTTCATTGTTGAAAGCCCAGATCATAGGAACATAAGTGTTTTAGTTTTCTGCAAAGAACTATGCCAAATTCAAAAGTTACACAATAGCTACTGACGAATATCAATTCTCCCTGATGAAAAGTTGATTGGTAATTGAGGTTAGATCGTATCTATATTCAGATGAATATCAAGGTTATCAATAACTATTTTCAAATGACAATGACAGAGCTGCTAGGAAAAAAATTAATTGTTTAGAAAACCAGAAATATTCATTCATTGGTCTGGTACAGAGACAACATACATCAAAGATGGTCAGATATTTTTAGCGGTATCATGGAAGGTATTCTACTCATCAGCATTCATACTTTATGCTATATTTTAATGTATAATAATCTTATTTAGGGGGTGACTTTTCCATAACAGGCTTTTCTATAACAGGCTTTCCCCCTGTTAAACTTCTTTAAAGAATCAAGGATTTAGCATGGTCTGGAAGTGCATTCTATGACACTGACTTTGCCTATGATTTTATATGAACCATACATATTAACTATAACAAGGCCACTGGTCAAATCCCACTCTTTGTGACCTCATTGAGGCTTATGAAGTCTATATAACTTCCCTAAATGTCACCCGGACTTGCAGCTTAGCTATTCTCGATTGCAAGTTTGAAGCCTGTAAACTGAATGCTATTATGTGTTTCCATGTTTAGATATCACATGCTCACATGTCACCAAAGACCTAAGAAGGTAGAATTTCCATCAGAGCACACCCATATTTTCTTTCTCTTCTCATAGACTAAAAGCTAGAATGCCTGCATAGATGAAAATAAGTCAAAAGCACTGACTTCTTCATTTGCCAAATAAATCCTGAGGCCACACCTTCCAGGATACACCGTTATGATTATTAAGGGTAAAGAAGGGTTGGAAGACACTATTTATGACTTCACCAACTACTGATATGGGAGAAAGAAAAGAAAAAAATGAAGACAACTCAAAGGGAGGACAGGTCCTAATGCAAGTATCTGGCAGGCACATGGAAGATTGGATGGAGACTTTGTAAACTCATGTGGAAACAAATCGGGGTCTACAAGTAGCAATGTAGACACTTGAAGCAATGTAGAAAGTTTGCTATATAATTCCTGAATGCACAAGCTTTTGTTCCGGCTGAGGACTACAGGACAGGGCATGTAAACTGTCCCCTAACAGTACATGACACTGTATTACTAAGTGCTAAATTGTGTGGAACAGCATAAAAGTGGAACAGACATTGAGAATAGAAGGGAATGAACAGTGTAGGGAAGTCTTTGAAAAGGTAGCAAGCAAGTTGAAAGGTTAAGAAGACAGCAGAGTGGAGAGACCAAGCATTCTTTTATTTTTCCTGAGTCCCTGAAGTAAGATCCTAAAGTTCTTTCTAGTAAAGAGAGTGAGTTCAAGAAAAGCAAACTGCTTAGAGTAATAAACAAGAAAAGTCATCCTGTGCCTTGGAGCGAAGATGTAGTCAGGTTTGCTAAGTGTGGTGATACATGCCTATAGTCCCAGAAGTGTGGAGGTAGAGGCAGGAAGAAATGACTTCCACATCAGTCTAAGCTACATAGGAAGACTTTGCCTCAAGACAGAGGACCGTACAAAGAGTATATAAACACACATAGTCAACATTCATGTAGTTTTGTGAAAGGACTGCAAAAAAATAAGAATTCAATGAAACCACTCATTAGTGGTCTACGAAGAGCAGTCATACAATCAGAATGGCGCTGTCACAGCTGATCATTCTCAGTGTTGGCCCTGTAAAATTATGATGTACTGAGAATTCCAACGCCATTCATGTTATGCTGTAGCCCTGTGAATGAGATGTTTGTGATGAGGTTGGACTGAATAAACCTACTATAAGTCTAAAGCATTTAGTTGTATCAAGTGCATGAGACTCGATAGTTTTAACACCTATACTTTAAATTTACATATTTTCTGTTTTTATTTTAGGGTATACGCCTGCTTATTAAAATAGTATCCTATAAAAAAAGGTATAGCAAATAAAGGAGATACTAACCTCCAATAATTTCTGTCTACCTATCTCAATGTTGAACCAAAATCGCATCCAGTGGTGAAACCGAAGCCTTCATGGTGGCTCAAGCTTGCTCTTATGTATTTGCATGAGAATGAAATCAACTAATGACACACGTTTCCAAGTGCCTTCCTTGAGTAGTATGTTAGTGTAACATACTATATGCAGAACCCAAGGTTTGAAAGAAAAAAAGTTAAGAAAAGGCCACTTCTATCTTAGTAAATGACTCATTACTCCAACATAATTGGAACCTTTCATGGAATTCACACCATATTGAAATCAAGAGCCCGGAGTACTATAAAAATGAGCTCGTATATGTAGGTAAATTACTCCAATTTGTTATTTAATAAAATCAGCCACTCTTGCCATGGATCTGACATAGTGAAAATAGCAACATCAACACCTCCATAGCTTCCAGTCTAGTGGTAACGGTAAGATATAAATGAAATTACCATTTAAATAACTGCATTGTTAATGACTGGGTAAGAACTCCAAGTGAAAATCATGTGTCTAATAGAGGGTATCATAAAGAAGGCTGCAACATGCTTGAAGGAGGCCAGGAGAGGGTATCGTCATGCAATAATGTTTGAAACGAAGGTGAAATATCACGTGAAGAAGAACAGTAAAGTAGTTAGAACAAAAGGTAGATGGAGAACAGGCTCATCAAGGCTTCAATCTGAACTTTATTGAAATTGTATAGATATATTTGAAATAGTTATAAATAGTAATTTTCTAATGCCGAAGTAAATTTTCCAATTTAAAAAGAAAGAACTCAGTGAATTTCTTTGTTACTCCATTGCAAAGTCAGGGTACTTGAAATAAGTAGGTGACTTAATTTAAAAATGGTAGCCCATTTTGTTGCATGTTTCCTAGCCTGCAAACATGTCTTCCTCTATTTCTTCATACTCGGAGACAAAGAAGAAAATTAGCATTGAGTCTATGCATGGGACACAGTGGAACTGATCTTAAAACAGAACACTGTGGAGTGGTTTTCCTAAATTCCACTCACTGGGAAAGAAAAGTTATGAGTGGTAAAATCCTGTGGTTAATCTTGAATATATCAATACAAACTCACCAGACCAAAAGGATACAGTGCTGCAGCAATGGATGGAAGGTTGTGGAGGTAATAGATCTTTTGATTTGAATTAGCAGCCTGTCCCACATGAGGGAATTTGTGACTTGTGCTGTCACCCTACACATAAGCCCACAGCTCATGAGGTCATAGGCCCTGAGGGCTGCTCTTTATCGTGACGAGAGACATTATCTTCTTCTGTAGGCAGCACTTAATGCAGACTCATAGCTAGCTATGCTCTAAGAATAAGTGGCTTCCGAGGGCTCAGCCAATCTCCCAAAGCTAAGGGAATGTGAGGGAATAGAGGTTGGAAAGGACGTAAGGATGAAGGAGGTGTGAAATGCTATCTTCCTGACATTACATAGCTACTGCACGTAAGAGCTCAAAGGATCTATGATTACCTGCACAACATATCAAGTCCACAATATCAATTAATATTCCCCTGGGCAGAAGTAATTGGGCTCAGTTGGTTACAAGGGGAAAAATGAACAATTATAAAGGTAGGAGTGGAATGTGTTGGGGGTATGTGGAGATCTGAAGGTGGTGCAGGGTGAATATGTTTAAGACACATTGTGTATATATATATGTATACATATATACATATATATGAGATTATTAAAGAAATGTGAAAAGTAAAAATAAAATGGCCACATGAACATGCATTTATACAGCTCTTAAGTAAAAATCTTCTCATTCCTTCTATTTTTTTAAGTTTTCATCTTTGTAGTTTTGGTCATATGTGGCTGTGATTAAAATTCCAATTTCAATGATCCTAATAGCAGTTGTAGTTACTTTATTTTTGTCCCAGAATCTGTTTGTCCTTCTTGCTTTACACTTACAAGGTCAACATTTTAACATCTACCTTGACTCAAAGGAACTTTGTCAACTTTAAAAGCAAAGATTTCCCGGATACAAAAATATATTATTACAGGCAACCTTATGAGAACATCACAACATTTATCGCAGATAATTCATTGTTAGGAAAATGGCATATACAGTTTCTTACACGTATCCTATGAAAATCCATATCCTATACAAAAAATGGAGTTGAGGAAAGAGCTTAAACAAGAAAGACTGTGCTGTGTGGAATTTGATGTGGGTGAATCCATGATCAAAATAACCATTTCAATGTGGAACTGGACTGGATGGACAGAGACAAAAGACCTGTTATCTAAGGAAACATGACCTGAGACCAGATTTTAGAGTTTACATTTTCTTATTTTTCTCTCTGGCACTATTTTAGCATTGTGGCCAGATTCATTAAAATAAATTTGTAGGAAGAGTATGCTATTGTTAGTTTTGCATGACTTTTGCTTTCAATATGAACTAGCAGTGAGGGATTGAAAACTAATGCATCAATGAGAGATTTGGTTACTACAATAATACATAACTAGTGTTCTCTTGTCATGAATGGGTTCAGTCCTCTGTTATTTTCATGAGAGCATTTCTACCAAGAAATATTAACATTTCACTCTGATTACTGGGTCATTATGTAGTTTGCTTGACTTTATGTGAGGTTTAAAGTAACCAACCATTTTCTGATTAGATTTAAGGCTTGCTCCACAAGTTGAAACATATATTTGCCACCTTTACTAGGCCAAGAATCTGTGGCTAGACAAGTCATAGATCTGAGGAGAGATCCTACTAGCATTACTCTGCTACATGGATACAGAATTAAACCCATGCATGACTTATTATACCCATTGATTAAGAAATTGTTTAACCCTCATTAGAGAAGCCTCTATTTGCATTAAATGAGAATCAACACAAAGACTCACAACTGGCAAAGGTGTAGAGAACAAGATACTGGAGATGTTCAAACCGAAGTGATACCTTTATAGTGCATTCCCTTCTCCAAAGCCTCAGGGATCATTTTGGAAGAGGGCTCAGAAGTTAAGAGTAGGAAGTGATGGGTCACAACAAAGAAATAGTGTCTCTGCTCTTGAACAAAGCAAGATAGTTTCATATATGAACTCAGCCATAGTGACACCGTGCAAGCATAAACCACTCCAAATCACAGCATGGATATGAAGTTCCAACTTAGCTGAGAAGCTCTAGGCAATTCTTCTAGCAAAGGAACAGTCAGTTTTCTCTAAAAGGATAGCCCCTGATAAGTCAGTCAATCATGCTCCAGGAGAAGTCCATACTCTCAAGAACATTGGACCACACAAATTGACCTTTTGATGCTAAAGAAAAGGATGCAGAGTTGGGTAGAAAGAGACAGAGCATGGATCTGAGAATAGTTTAGGCAAGGGAGGGTGAATATGATCAAAATATTTATGGAATTCTCAACAAAGTAAAGAGAAGTGTGTGCTTGACCTTAGAAGTGACCTAGTCTGTATTTCAACGAAAATTAGTTTAATAAGACAATGGTGATCTCACACCACTTGGAATATGTATATGTGCATGTAAAAGTGTGAAGATAATGTTTTTGTTTAAACTAGCATTCAAACTGTTACCTTCTTTTAAAGAGAGCTACTTACATGTACTCTAGGTTCCTGGAGAGTTCAATTAAGGGATACTGAGAAGTAAGTTGATTTAGGAAAGTAAATTAAGGCCTTTATATGTGTGCTTAACTGATAAGTTAAAGCATCTGAGAATTACAATGAGAATTGAGTAAGGAATGAAGAATTTGTGTCTATTTAGCGTAAATTTCTTGTTGGTTTGGAATTTTTGGAAGGATGATTGGAGATCATACTTTAAGTAACAGTGTAGGGAATGATAGTAATAGAAAACACAGTACTTATCAAAAGTCCTTTCTGAATATATTATGATGATATTGGTGAAAGATGACCATTTTTAGATAGAGTCTCTCTATGACTTCTTGGATAGCCTAGAAGTTGCTATGTAGATTGGGTCTCAAACTCATAGAGAAAAGCCTGCCTCTGCCCCCCATATGCTAGTATTAAAGATAAGATTTTCTTTTAATCTGAAAAATATCTTAATAGCATATTCTACAATATACATTCTTTCTTCTTTGTGATGTATTATAAACTGGTCTGTTGTGTGCTATTGTCTCTGAATTAAAATGTTGTCCCCGAGAAGGAAAAGAGAGATTAATATAAAGCAGATGAAGTTTATAATGCTCAGAATTTCACAAGAATTAGGAAGTTCAAAAGTTCAGGAGTCCATTCTCCATTTTATATAGGCAAAACTCAATTGCTGGGCAGAGTGTAGAAACTTCAACAGAGCCGCCTCCAATTTGTATAAGAAATTCCAATAATATAGCATTTTAAGCTATGACTCATGGTTGGGTGGAACTTTCAGGGCTTCAGCTCCCTAAATGTCACTGACACTTCTTTAAGCAACTCACATATTTGTGAATAACCCCTGAAAAATTAGTGATTCAGCAGATTAGATTTGGGTACAATTGTTCCTATGGTCCCCAGTGCTTTATTTGGTGCAAACTTTGCTGTTTTTTAAGTCTCCCCAAGAAAAGTCATGTAAGGACACTGTGAAATAATTTCTCTAACAATCATGAATTCCATCCTTTAATACTTGTGAGGATATAAGACGAGTTTGTGCATTTAGAATGACGAAAGGAGAATAATAAAGGGCAACTGCATAGAAATTCAACCATCAGCTGTCATACCAGAAAGAAAAACAAGGGGATATCACACTTCAATTGTTCACACCAAAAAATGACAGTTATACCAATCCAAGTTTGATCTACACCTACAAGTAGACTAGGACTAGGACTTAGATCTTTCATGTGATGCTTAATATATGAATGTTTTAGGTTTACACTTTATTGATTCCTGAAATTGACCGCTATCACCTTCATAGCTATCTGATGATAATTCTTAAAACTATGCAATAACAGAGTCTGGATTAATGTTCACTAGACATGAATGATTATTTCAAGGAAGCCATTATGTCTTTAATCTTCTCAAGAGCCTCATATTATTTTTAATATAGTAGGCATGACATAATACCATAAACAAGAAATGTAAAGCTAAGAGAACATAGAATGTTTTAAATGAGATGGGAATTTGCTGAGGTAAAATTTGCACCAGGATCAACCTGATTACTAACCTAAAATTAACATTGATTTGAACCATTACTCACAGGAAGATCCTATTGCTGTAGAAATCCAATAACTTCATTGTAGAACTTTGTAGCTAATCCATTCATTTATTTTGTCTAAAATGCATGCTATTCATCTTTAATAGGACACTCATGTTAGTACCAGCATCCTCGAAGAGATGAGATAGTAACTCAATAAACAATACATGGAGATAGTTTAATACTTCAATTTCAATTATGCGTGACCGAGAGTAAATGTGCATTTAAAAAGTGATTTTCCGAGCTAGACAATATGGTCTAGTGGTAGAGTGCTTTGTTGTGCATATAAAAGTCCCAGAATTTTATTCCTGAGACAGGGAAAAATGGTTTTGTTCATCTTTTATTGTTTTTTTTAATTTTATGATTATTTGAGAAATAGGCAAGTTGGCTGCCTTCTTCACAGTGCATTCACTTGGGAGACATGGTCATGGAGTCAATGGCTGTCTCCTTCCAACTCTCTGTGCTGCCCCGGGATTTGACTCAATTCATCAGGTTTGTGTGGTGGTGCGTTACTCACTGAGCCATCCAGTCAGCTTGCACAACTTTTCTTACATTTATGTATATTCAAGTAAGAGACTGGGTATCTTTGATTCATGTTGCTTTTTTAAATGTAATGTATTCATACATGTTATTTACCATTTGATTTTTTTAAAAAAATATATTGGGTGGGCTTACCATTCATCATTTTTTAAGCGTAGAAATGGCTTATAAATTCCAAGTGTGCAGCTTGCTTTAAGAAAAAGAAATAAATTGCCGATTCCTTGGTTTTTCTTGTTTATGCCAGTGTGGTTAGGCTTACAATTCAAGTCTAAAAATTTTGCTATGTTTATAGCATTTGTTAACTATGCTTGGACTCTAAGATTCTGTGGAAGTAGAAAATTATCTTCTTTTAATAACACAATCTATTTGTCATGTAATTTTGAACAGGCTTTTGTGCCTGTTTAGTTTCTTGCAATTGTAATTGGCATGGAACCCTCACATGGTGTCTAGTCTCCTTCTCTCATCTGCAGAAGCTCCCTGTGTTACTAAAAGCAAGACAGAGGACTTAATGAGTTCCTGATGACATGCTCTGTGAGCTATCCTCAATGTCTGGAAGAGGACTCCACCCATATTGGGTTCTCGGTGAGATTTTTGTTAAGTGACTGAAGAGAAGTGGAGTATCTCTAAGTTTGGGAGCTAACTAGAAAGCAATATTATGTTATCAGTGACTAGCCTTCTATAGATTAAAGTCATTTCTTGACATTTGCTTTGCATTTATTTATTACATTACTCTCAACCTTCTTAATGTTGTAATCCTTTAATGGGGTTCTTCATGTTATAACTCCCACCCATAAAATTTTGTTCCTACTTCATAAGTGCAATTTTTCTACTGTGATGATTCGTAAATATCTGATAGGCAGGATAGCTGATGAGATCCCCAAAGGAGCCACCACCCACAGGTTGATGGCTTAGCATTGGGCACGTGTCGCATGCCACATGTGGAAGTCAGAGGACCACTGTGAGTCAGTTTGCTTCTCCCACAATACAGAGACTGAAGTCAGGTCACCAGGTTTGGTGCAAGCATTTTTCAGTAGTAAGAGATTTAACTCTTCCTAAAATGGCCTTTTTGCATGTATTTTGGCCTCAATCCCTAGGAAATCTAAGGACATTTTGAAAAATTAAAAGAAACACAGAATATAATAACCAATGCATATAAACTCTGGTTTGTTCATTGTTAAAAATTGAGTGCTCCATGGGTATTTCAGATCACACTAATTTAAGCTTTTTCTTTGCTTCCTAAGACCTGTGTATATACACACCGTATGCAATATTGAATTGGATGCCATATTTTATATATCACATTACATTCTACTTCTTAATCCCCCCCACTTTCAGCCCATTTTATATTGAAGCTCTGACTTGTTCATACACATTGATAGGCTCACATTAATTTTTGTGAGGTATCCTATGATTTGAATCTATTATCTGTGTCTTTTCAGTCTCCTGGTGATAGAAACAGGAATAGCGAAAAACGCAGTGTGTACATTTTTCTGTGTGCACTGGTTCCTATAGGGGAGAACATTTCTAAAGGGATAACTTCAAGATATATTTCAAAAGTAGGCCATGTGTAATTGTGACTCTTTTTATGTCAGAGTCTCCTTTTGCTTACAATCCATAACGTTTAAAAAATTCCAAAGTGATGTATAGGCGGCATCTTACCTTGACCTCTTTTCCCCCTTTCCCAGATGCCTTCCTTTTCTTTACAGCAATACAGCAACCACGTAGCTGCTCTCCTGTACACATCCTTTCTCTTGCAGACTGCCTTTTACGTACTGAATTTGGGAAATCACATCTTTCAATGTTCTGTTATAAATCTTACAATGGCCCCAAATTTGGCTAGCACAGAGACGGATTTTTGACTTACAAGGTGTAGATGTTTTCAGAATTCGTTTATTTCTTCTTTCCTTCCTTTCTTCCCTCTGTCTCTGCCCCCACCATGTGTATGTGTGTACGTTTCTCAGTTTATGTGTGTCTTTCTGTTTGTCTGTCTCTGTCCCTCTACCTTTCTGTCTCTCTGTCTCTCTGTCTCTCTGTCTCTCTGTCTCTCTGTCTCTCTCTCTCTCTCTCTCTCTCTCTCTCTCTCCCATCTCTCTCTTTGTGATTGTCTCTTCTTCGTTCTGTCTCTGTCTCTCCCATCTCTTCTAACAAGGTAACATGTAATCCAGTCTGGCCTCATTCTTGCTGTGGAGCTGAAGCGGATAATCTACTCCAGATTCTCCCGACTCAACTTCTGAAGAATTGTATTATAGATAAAACTTCAGCAAGCCCAGCTAATTGACTTCCTTTTTTTTTTTTCAGTTTTCATCACTCTAGACAACAAATTCCCTTACCACCAACTCATGAATCTCTTCAGGAGGAGCGATCAGGATCATTGGATCTTACAGTGCCTGTTAACACAGGTTTGGTTTCCCATGGGAACCTCACCCCCAGAAGGCAGGCATCCACTGTTTTCCCTATGTCTTCCCATCAGAGCTGCTGAATTGCAAGCTTGGTTTCCTTAGATTAGCAGATGCCTCATGAGAAAAGTCATTACACGCTCCTGTGATCTGTTTCCTCTTCTCTGTCCCAAGCCTCTTCTATTTTATAGTCTTATTGCCAATCTTGTAGGCTGGGCCTCTTAAGGTCTTATTTAGTGTGTGTGTGTGTGTGTGTGTGTGTGTGTGTGTGTGTGAGAGAGAGAGAGAGAGAGAGAGAGAGAGAGAGAGAGAGAAAGAGATTTGGTAACTAATTTATTCTTAAATTCATGGTTCTTTTTGTCCTTGGAAACTAAACTTGCTTTTAAGGTGAGGAAAACTGCATAAGCACTTCCTTTATCATTAAACAACATAATACAGTGGCAATATTTTTAAAACCTATAAAGTTTATGATGTCCAGAAAATAATGACTTTTTTTTCAATGTGTTGGTGGCTGGTGAGAGATTTTGCTTTAAGTCAACACCATTACCAACTCACATACCCTGTTTCCTAAATTATTATCTTGCTAGTTTTTAGTACTAAGTCCTCAGGAGCTTGAGATCTATGAAAATGCAACCTAGCTATGCTGTTATTTGTACCTGGTTTGAATAAATGCATACTCTGTAGGGAAAAGACCTACTACTTCGGCAACTGAATAGATTGGTTGGGTCATCATGGTATGACCTTTCACTTCTGAGAACTATGAAAACATATCAAAGAGCAACCAGATGACTCTGAAATGTATCGTCTACCTTGGCAATTTCTTTCTAGATTTCATTTACTTTGAAAGATATAGAAATACAAATATAAAAATCTCCCTAAATTTTGTTAGATTTGTAGTGCTAATGTCTAACTAAAATACTACCTGGTAACTTGGTATATCTTTCTGGATTCTTTTATACATATTTATATATGCCTTCTCTCACTGAGATCATGCTATTCATACTTTATATTTCCTTGTTTTTCACCTTAAAGGACAGGGAGAGAAGGCTAATTTTAATTGTCATTTTGATATACTCCAGAAACATCTGAGAAAAGGACCTCAGTGAAGGATAGTCTAGATCAGGTTAACCTACAAGCATGTCTGTGGGGGGACTGCTTTGATTATGTTAATTGTTATGAATAGGTAGGCCACTGTGGGCAGCACCATTCCCTGGTTTTGGGTCCTAGAGTGTAACTGTCTAATGGTAAAGAAACCAAGCTGACTTCAAGCATGCAGCATGCATTCATTCTGCTCTCATCTGTGCATATTACTAGCTGCTTGGATTTCTTGTTGCCTTAACTAGCTGCCAGTAATGGGCTGCAATTTGGAATTGTGAGCTAAAATAAACCCCTTTTTCCCTAAGCTGATTTTTTTTCCAGGGCATTTTATCACAATAACTGAAGGAAAGTAAGGCATAAAGAAAATGGATAAATGTAGTTTATTTTTAGAAGTCATGAATAGAACAGCAATATATTTCTATCATAGTGTTAGAAGAAGACATATGTTGGCATTAAGAAAAATTAACACCCACTCACTGATAGAATTACAATTTCAAAACAGCTGTACTACTTCTTTTCAGATAAAATTGTTTTGTTTTCCTCTCAAAAATATTTATTATGAAAAAATGCAGATGTAATCTATTTTTCAATTATTAACATATAAGCTCTATTTATACACTTCTGTGAGCTTCTCCTCTTTTGCATTGTTAAAAGTAAGCGTAATGAATAATACCTCATAACTGTACTCCTTCTTGCTAAAGGCCTCTATTTTAAAGTTTTGGGTTCTATAACAATTTAATAGTACACATTCATTTAGCCAAAAAATTTACTAATATCTTAAAATGAAGTTACTTGTCCAAGTCTTTCTATGTATACTGATTATCATAAGGGTAATTCTTCTCCTTGATGAAGTCATTCCTAGTGTCCTAATTCAAAGAAATGATTTAAAGTCAGAATTTGGGACCACACTGTTCAATAGCATAGCCAGAAGTCATCTGTGGTTAGGGGGCATTTGCAATGGTGTTAATACCAACTGAGAATTATTGTAAGATTAAAATACACACGGTGCTTTCAATGACTTAGCAGGATAAAATATCTCGTTAATACTGTTACATTGATTTTATGTTGAAGTTAAGACATTTTGATACATTGGCCAAGAAAATACATTATTAAAATCCATTTAATCTGTTTTTCTTCCCCTTTGTAATGTAACTTCTAGAAAATTGAAGGGTACATTTGTGAACCCGGTTATATTAGTGTTGGGTTCTACAGGTAGGATTTTTGTTCACATTGGTTTTATTTTTTATTAATAAAAGTTTTGGTTTTTTTTTTTTCAGAAATAAACATGAAAAGCAAGGAAAAAAGTAGGATTCACTGCTGCAGCCTACAGACTCTTCTGTAGCCATCCAGGCCACCATTCCAAGTTCCCCAAAGAGCCCTCTTTTATGTAAGTAGAACAGTGTGACCTCAAGGTCCTGTCTTAATGCATCTCCATTTGTTAGTACATTTCAACATAAGATGTTGAGAGATAACATTGAGAACACAAAATGCCCCTCTGGCCCCCATTTATGTTGTTCTTGCCAGGAAAATAAGTCCATTAACTTCCACTACCCCTTACCCTACTTGTCCCAACATCACCCTTGAATTCTCTAAATACCATTTATAATGGCGAGACTCAAGGTTGGTTTTAATTGAGATAAATTTCTAATCCAATCCATCTCCCTATGAAGCATTGATTGGGCTCCACTGGTGTTCTTACAACACTTTTCATCCTTCCTGTCACAGCAAGGCTAAGAACTTGGGTCTGGAGAGATCACCCTGTAATTACAGTTGTGCTTTCTTGCAGAGGTTGCATTTCTTGCACCTACATAGGGCCAGAGGATGCTGTGCTTGCTTTCACCTGCCCTCGATGAATACTGATGATGTCTGTCTATCTGTCTGGCTGTCAGTCTATCTGTAGACATAGATATATATTACCTGTACTTTACAATAAAGAATAAAATCTTATCGTTTTGATCTTACAGTAAGTACAAATTTTAATCCTTGTTTATCACTTCTTAAATCTTCAATACCCTTAAATAGTTCTTCTGACAGGCACCCAGTTATCATGTCAGTTTCCTTTCACAAAACATTAGAATTCAATCACAGTCTATGTAAGGCATGACCTTGCAGCTTCCAATTGCGGTTTGACTGTCACCAAAATGGTCCTCGTTGTCTATAGTTCTACCAACATTCTGAGCATGACTAAGCTAAGAAGACTAAGCTGTGGTCACCACAGCCTTTTGCTGGTTCTTTGTAAAATTCCCTTAAAGTTCCAGTACTGAAGCCCTTTCCTCTAAGTGCACCTTCAAACTTTTTAAGCCTTTTCTACCATTTAGGACGTTATTACAGCAAATACCATAACATACCTCATTACCAATGCTATCTTAATTTGTTTGATTAGCTAAACTAAAGTCCATGAGTCTAGGTATTTATAAATAAAAGTAATGGATTCCTTACTGAAGATGGGAGGTCAGAGTTCAAGATTTCTCTATATTGGACATCTGGCAAGGGTCAGGTCATCATAAACACCACCTTGCAAGGTATTTATGTACCTTTCATTAAGAATGAAAATATATCGCAAATCCCTTTGTCCCTTTGTAAGGACTAATAACCTTTCTCAAAGGCCCTACCTCTTATTATTACCACACAGAATATTACTTTCATTTCTTGAATCTTAGGGTTTAAGCACTTAGATCAAGCAAAGGCATTCAAGAAGGTGGCGGTAGACTTATTTCTGAATCAAATAATTATTTCAGAGATGTTTCATATACATTATAATACAGTTTACTGTTTTTCTTAATATTAAAGTTCAGTGCATATTTCTTTAAGGTCATAATATTCAGTAAATTTAGGTTGTTTTCAAATGTCTATTTTGTTAATAGTATCTCAAAATTTGACAGTGTAGAAGCAGCACGTCCCAAGTAACACCGGGAGATCTGTCAATCTAAATTTTGAACACCACCTTGTTAAATGATCCTTTTAAAGTTGATTATTTTCCAAGATTCTTAAGCTGTAAAAGTCTGGATTGAACTAGGAAAGTGAATATCAGGGTTATATTTCAAGGTGTTTTCTAGTACAAATTCTTCAAGAAAGTCAACTAGTAATTTAAATTATAGACCCAGACAAAAGCTTAGGTGGCAGTCAAGTATCCTCATCCATAGTTACTCCTGGGGAATTTTCAAGGATGACGAAGGATTGCATTCTGAGCATGTTTTTGTACTGAGCTTATCTGGGAGACAGAGCAAGCTCTCAGCATCAAATGAAAACTGAGCGCTGAATGAAACATATGCCATTTGTCATTCCTAACAGCACAATGTCTTTGAATGCAGCTTATCACTTTTAAATATGACATCTCTGACTATTTTAAATCTTGTCATTATAAATATCAAGGAAAGCGTGCATACTTTAGGTGCCTATCACATTCTCACTTACCTAGGACCTACTCCAAATGTACATTATGAAAAATGAAAAACACTTTCTTATTCTTTTCTGTATATGTGTATACATGCAGACACACATGTATGTGTGGTCAAGTTCTATATGTGTTGGTGCATGCAAGCATGTGGCATAGCACATGTCTGAAGGACAAGAGGATGCCTTTGGAACCAGTTACTTTTCACTTTAATTTGGGATCTTTTGTTTGCTTCCACATATGTTGGTGACTTTCCTGTTTCTATTCAAGTCTTACTGTAGAAAGAATAATATAGAAACATGATGCCATGGATGGCTTTTTATGTTGATTCTGGAAGATTCAAACTGAGGTCTTTACATCACATAGCAAATGCTATACCCACTAAGTCATCTCATCGACACCCCAAAAAGTAGCTTTGTCACAGGAAACAATGAACACTTACACTACATATTACTGGTCCATTGGATCCAGTTTAAATGTGACCCCAATGCAACTAAACATTAACATCATTATCGCGTATGAAGTAGCCCTATTAAGCTTTCACTTCCTCCTAAATCTTATAACTTTATACATTTTACAAAGTAATTGAGAGCATATGAGTCAGGTAACAAAATCTTTGGCATCATCAGACTTAATTCACTTTGATTATATTTAGTTATAATATACTCCATTCAGATGTTTACTATGTAAGTTCTATACTTTTTTCATAAGTTTTAGTGACTATGCTGGCAAGATAAATGTGTTAATGAAGAAATAATATCAATCTTTTCAGGAGCAGGGTCTTTCTAGCCTGTGTTGACCTCAATTACCTTCTTTAAGTATTGGGATTAATGCACCACCATGCACGGTTTTACATCAAGCTTTTTTGAATATTTTTTGAATAGTTTTCAACTGAAGGAGTGATGGGCTTAAGCCACGCTTAATAATGTAATTAGAAGCATCCTTTTTTTACTGGATATTATATTTATTTACATTTCAAATGTTATCCCCTTTCCCGGTTTCTTCTCCACAAACCCCCTATCCCATCCCTCCCCCACTTCTATGAGGGTGCTTCCCCACTCACCTGAAACACTCCTGTGAAAGTCCATCTCAGGAATAAGGTGTGATACAAAGCTCCAGCTTAGACAACAGACTTCATTACGCAGAGTTGGCCTTTGAGATGTCACTTTCGTTACTACTCAAAGAGCTGAATCAGTTTATGTGGTGGTTTGAATGCTTGACCCTAGGGAATGACACTATCAACAGGAGTGACCTTCTTGGAGAAGGTGTGGCCTTGTTGAGGAAGTGTGTCTCTGTAAAGGTGGGGTTTGAGGCCTCTTATGTTCTGGTTCTGAGCAGGGAAGAAGAGACCCTCCTTCTGCACGTCTGCAGAACTGTGTCTTCTCCTGGTTGCCTTCCAGTCAACATGCAGAACTCTTGCCTCCCCAAGCACCATGTTTGCCTGCAGGCTGCTGTGTTTCCCGCAATGATAACAGATTCAACCTCTGAAACTGTAAGCTCGTCTCAATGAAATGTTTTCCTTCATAAAAGTTGCCTTTTTCATGGTGTATATTCACAGCAATAAAATCCTCACTAAGACTGAGCATCTGGTGAGAAAGATATTTTCTAGCTTGCAAGTAGAATGTATTTATGTCTTACCTATAAGAAAGGTGCTTTTTGTTGTGCATACCAAAAATGCCTGAAGATACTAGGAGTTATTTCAGAAGATAATGAATAAATCAATTATATTATTGAAATTTGACATCCCTGTTTACCTCTGGGCTAGGGCTGGCTCACAAACATCTTGGTCAGATACTCACTTTCTTAACAAACATAAATGTGCCCAAAATTAAAAGGTTGGTATAAAAATGGAAACAAGCTTGGCTTCTCTTTATTATTTCCAATAATCTACAGAGATGGGAGATAAAAGGTAAATAGATTCATTCTTAAGGCTATTATTAGAGAAAATGTAAATAACTTGCACTCAATAAGAATGTGGAGGAATAAGACAGTAGCACGCTAGGAGATAAGAAACTCTCCATCTCTATAAAATTTGATGGTTAGCGAGTGCTATGCAATGGCTCAATGGTGCCTGCATTCTCTGATTAAACTCTGACCAATGTAAGCCAAATATCTGCTTTATAAACCGCGATCTGTCTCAGTCACTTAAAAGAGTTATAACTGACCAGACTACATCCCCATCTTCCTAATGTTAACAAAGAAACATGGTACTAATACACTGGGGTTCGCTTCCAAATTAAGGCTAGTGCTCCACGGTCTATGAGGGAACAAGACTTCTGGCACAACTCTAATGTGAGGTACTCAGAAGAATATTGAGAAATATCTATCTAATACAATGCTTAGCTAATGTTTAAAATATTCTTTTAGTTAGAAAAAAAAGCAGGCAAGATTTAAATTGCCAGAAGGCAGTTTCCACCTCAGGAGAAGGTAAAAGGGGAACAAAAGGCTCCTTTTCCTAAATGTTCCTATTTTCCACCTTTGTAATCCCATTTGAGCATCTACTCCAACCTATAATGTAACTTTCTGAATAGGGTTTTCCTGAGGGTTTTAGACTGATGGGGAAGGAGTTAAAATACCTTGTTCTAGTGCTTTGTTTATTTAAGTCAAATCCCTTGGGAAAAGAGCAGGTACCAAAATAATACTTTGTTTCTTAAAAGCATACTACCAAATTCTTGTGGGACAAACATTCTTCTTGTACTACAAAGTTGTAAGATCCTCCTCCTCCTCAAGGATATAAAGTTGCAGTAATGAAAATTCCGTACATAATTTATTAACACAACTGATTTGATATATGACCAAAAAGGTCATAAGACCACTATTTTCCAACACTGAAAAATACTAGTAAGAAAACAAAACAAAACAAAACAAAAAACCAAAAAGCATGTTGTTGCTTCTTCATGATAACCACTTATTTGGGGCCATATTTTCGAAAGTGAGGCTCCCAGTACATGTAAGCTTGTATTATGTTTTTCTTTTATTAAATTATTTTTATTTATTTTTATTTTTTCTCCATCTTTATTAAATTGGGATTTCTTATTTACATTTTAATTGTTGTTCCCTTTCCCAGTTTCCAGGCCAACATCCCTCTAACCCCCTCCCTCCCCTTCTATATGGGTGTTCCCCTCCCCATCCTCCCCCCACTACTGCCCTCCCCCCAACAATCTCATTCACTGGGGGTTCAGCCTTGGCAGGACCAAGGACTTCTCCTTCCACTGGTGCCCTTACCAGGCTATTCATTGCTACCTATGCAGTTGGAGCCCAGGGTGTTTACGTGGGGGCGCCAGATCTTCTGGAACTGGAGTTACAGATAGATGTGAGCTGCCACGTAGGTGCTGGGAGTTGAGCCTGGATCCTGTGCTCTTAACTGCTGAACCCTCTGCTCTCCAGCCCTTCTCTTGGTTTTCTAAAGTAAATTTGGATATAGCAGGGACCGTAAGATGATTACTTGGGGTAGAGATGGGGTTGTAGAGTGATATATTCTCACTAGATATTGGATATCAGAACAAGTTGACTTTAATATAAATCTGTACTTCCATAGCCTCAAATGTGCATTTTCCCCCATTTTTCAACAAACATCCACCTGGCTATATTCACTTCCTGAGGAGTGACAAGAAAAAGAAAGAGGCATGTACTTCTAAAGGTGGGAAAGTGCATCATCAAAGCAACGTTTCTACATCCTGTTGACTTGGCCACTGTGGGGTGGGGGTAACTATTTACTTCTCTAATAGTTTACACTTGAAACTGTCCTGAAAATTCCATGACTCTTTGACAGCAGAAAGTAAGATTGACTGTTACCAGAGTCCTTCTCCATAGTGCCGTTTTGGTTGATACTATTAACAAGTAAGCTTATAAATCTTAGGGTTAAGGTTTAATATATTGGCTCCTTTCTGTCTATGAGTGTTGAGTACACATGCATTGTGGAGAAGAATGAAATCTTTACACAAAATAATTCCTTAATCTAAGAAAATGTATACTACTTCACATTACATTGAATGTCTAGTACAAATTAGCCCTTGAAGGAAAAGCTTTTGAAGCGTATATTTGGATTTGATTTTATTAGTCATGCACTTTAGAGTTCTTTATGTTTATTTTTGACTTAATGTCATTTGGGGGGCATCCTAGTTTATGTTTACACACACATGGAGCTGAGGTAATTCGCTTATATAATCCACCATATCAGTCGGGGTGGGTGAAAAGCATGATGAGCCTTCCCCCAAGCCAAGAAACCCTTCCATTAAGTAATTGCACATTCTTCTCATTTTTCTTGTTGATAATACTTAGTGTTGTCATTGCAGATTAGTAATTAGCGTATAGCCCTCATTGGAGAGAAATGCATTGCTTTAGAAAACAACGCATGTGTAATATTGGCTGGGGATGGAGGTGGGGGGAAGAGAGACAGAGAGAGACAGAGAGACAGACAGAGACAGAGACAGACAGAGACAGAGAGAGACAGATGGTAGTCTGTCAGGGATGGCTGTAAGAACTGCATCCATTTGGTGCATTACTTTCTTGAAAGGATTACATTGTAGCCAGCCCTGGGTAGTAAGCTGAAGTTCAGAGCAGGTGACTGTAAGTGAATTTTGTTAGAATTTCTTCATTCATATTTAAATAATAAATGAGTTAGCAGCCTCAGCTATGGTACAAATGAGGGAAATGGCTGAGAAACAACGTTTAATGTGTTTCTTTAGGTAAAACAATGAAGGATTTCCCACAGGTTGTCTTTGAGGTGGAAGGAAGTCCTCAAAGCGATGATAAGTATGAGTGAATGGCACCACAGGAGCCTTGCTTCTGAGGGATTCTGAGGGAGATTGTGTTCACATCAAAGGAGACCTCATGAAGGAATGTCTAGCATATATCCACCTTTCGTAGTACATTTATTCGGTTTGTATGTGTTTTGCAAAATAAAAATACTCAATATACCATAACCGAAGTGGAATTATTCTGCGTCATTACCATGCTCAATTGCTGATTGAGTCAGAGTACTGCTTTAATTCACAGAGCTGAGTGCAAAACAAAAGTATTGAGGAGCTTGTTCAAATTAAGAGTTTCAAAATTCTGACAGCAAGCATTTCAGCCAAGTATCAGGGGCCTGGTGATAGAAGGAATAGGTCCTCAGAAGTTACTGGTTGATTCAAGGACAATTCCTGCCACTGTGAATGTGCTCTTGCTCCTCAAAGGTAGCCTCGGGATCTGTCTGATGCTGGTTAAGCAGCTGGTAAGCAAGCAGGGAAAGACATCTGAGACAGAGTGGAACGCATCTTGATTCTAACCCTGACTCCACGCTCACAGTAAGTGTAACCTGGGCGGATGGATGATTCATCCTGATGCCTGAGTCTCATCCACACAGCAGCAACGGAAATGCAAGGGAACACCTTGAGTTGCGTAACCTCACAGCACGAAAGCAGAACATGCTTTGCTCACCCTAGCACCGGAATTCACTGAGTAGGAATAAACCAGGAAAGAATTTACATGGCAGTATAGGCCGCTGAGAAAATATCTGAAAGGAAATGTGCATTGGCCATTAGACCTATCTCTCATTCCAAATGTTAGTGCTGTTGCCCATTACAATTAGCAATAACCAGTGAGAGCTAGAACCGAGACTGACCATCAATACACAGAAGATGCCCATACTACCTCAATGTTAATAAAACATTGATTAGCCATTAATGGATTATGAGTCTTCACATAGAGTGAAAAATAATTATAGCACCATATATATATATATATATATATATATATATATATAGGTATGTATATACATATATATATGTGTGTGTGTGTGTGTATACATATATATGTCTTTTTTGTTGTTGTTGTTCTTTTTTTTGGAGCTGGGGACCAAACCCAGGGCCTTGCGCTTCCTAGGCAAGCGCTCTACCACTGAGCTAAATCCCCAACCCCTATGTCTTTTAAGATATAGTCTTATTTTCAATTTATTAATAAGTTTTACGTGTATTTTAGTTCTGCACACAGGTATTAGAACACTTCAGGGAACTTGTGATCCTATTAAAAGTCATTGTGCTCATTAATTTCTTCACTTATAGGGAGAAACATGTTTATGTTTATGTTCCTCACATATTTCCCGCGTGTAACACAAACTGCACTGACTTTTTTGAAGACGGTAATTATTCCTCCTTTCACTCTGCGAATAGCTATCTCACCCTTGTTGTGAATCAGGCACTGTTTTAGTCATTTGAGATTTAAAAGAATAAAAACAAATCATTAAGAAGAACGGTACATGCCTCTAACCCCCAAGACATCCCCTCCTGTGAAATAATTAAGTTAAAAAAATTCCCTATCCTCATTGAGCTACCAATCTACTGGGGGAGAGTTTTGATAAAAGAAAATGAACACATAAATTATAAACTATTTGATAGTAAATACCAATATGGGTAAATGTAATTTGGAAGGAAGGAGTTAGAATTTAGGAAGCTGTTATTTTAAAGTAACAAGCAATCAGAAGTTCCAAGATTTAGATGTCTGACCTTGGCATTTTAATAGGAAGCCCAATTCAGTTGTGCTATGACCTAGATTGAATGCGGCCATGACTGTTTATTCAGTGTTCTGTGTCTACTCTGAATCCCTCACTGTGCTGGGATATTTAAATATACAAAAATACTAACTGATCACGGTTTCACATTATACAACATGGATTGATCTGGTTTGGGAATTGGGAACAATAGATATGAAGGAATCAGCAATATATATTTTCATGGGCTACTTAGCTGTACTCAGACACAGGTGTAAACTGTACTTGGGAAGATGGGCAGGATCTATAGAGCTCATCTCTTCTTAATGTCAGGAACAGAGACATTCTCTGCTTATATATGTGTCTGACTCACCTAATAAACACCAAGGGCCTCCCAGGGTTGCTTATCTTTGATTGCTAACACCCCATCTGGGACACAGAGACACGGAAGATAATCAATAAAGACTTAGAGGATGAAGGTGTGACTCATTCCTCCCATTCACTGCTCATGGATGGGAGAGAACCTTTATAGGGGAGTGCTTCTTACTTTTAAGCACATTATAATTATTTCTGAAAACCTTGTCTTGTCTATATGAATCTGTTCATATACGACAATCTGTGTCTACATTTTCCCAGATTACTGGGGATATTTTACAAATTCTTCTTTAATAAAAGGAGCTTTTTCTATAAGGTTTTACTGGAGACTTTATTGTTGAAATACGAAATATCTGTTGAAATATGGTCCAATGAATATATCAGAGAAGGACAGACCTATAATTTCACCTAGGAGGAAAATAGTTTCTGGGAGGAACCCGAAGTGGTTGTGTTTTGCACTGATTATATAAGGGGCAGTACACAGTAATGGCTTTAACACCCACAGCTCAAAGTTGCAGTTCAGAACAAATTCCATTTTGTTTTAATAGCTTGCTATCAGAACTGTTTTCAGTTCTTTATGTTGAACTCCCACATTTAGTTACTAAGATCTAATTATTTGCACCAAAGCAGGCAGAGTTAAGTCAGGCAAAAATTACTGGTTTTTGCACCACACAACTTCAAGTTCTGATTAAAATTTAGCCAATAAGATACGGTAGCCAAAACAGTTGATATTCTCAAAATTGTATATTCTACTAAAAGTAAATTCCCAAGTAACAGAAAAATACTATTTTAATATTAGAGGTATCATTGACTTTTCCTAAAAGGGTAGGTCAAACGTTTTGGTAGGTGAACAGTATAACCTTGGAATTATGCAGATGAATCATGGCTATTAATATTCCCTTCAATAGCTTTTTAGTCTTACTTGATAAAATACATATTTTATAGTGATAGCTTATTCATTAGTATTATTTGCATGATTAAATAGTGAGTTAGGATGAATAGTGCAGGTAGCACTTTCTTGAAAACAAAAGCGAAATCACCATCCAACAAAAACTGTTTTCTAAATTAATAATGGTTGGATTTACTATTCTCTGCATTTCAACAGTGAATTTGAGTTGGTAGGCCATGGTAGATGCCCTGCAATCCAGTCCTATTCTTGTCTACCTACTTTGTATAAACTGTTTCTGGTTCCTGCATCCTATAGCTGAGATCTTCACTATCCTTTGTGGTCAAGGCGTGGCTCCCAGGGTACTGCTGTAGAGAACTGGCAGAATCTCTAATAAGTTGTGCTTAGTAGGAGGTCTTTGTGTCTCTAGACATAAGCTCTTGAAGGGAAGTATGGGTTGTGTGAGCATTTTCTGTTACTTTTCGTGTCTTTTCTCATTGGGCATGTAGGAATTGAGTATACTCCTGCCATATCAGGCTGTCTTATTACAGGTCTGAAAGCCATTAGGACAAACGACCACAGACTGAAAATCCCAAAACTATGAAACAAAAGAAAGATTTGTCTTTATAAGCTTATTGCATAAGTTATTTGTAATAATAATGGAAAGCTTACTAAGACACTCTTCTGTGATTTCCTCTGTGGAAATACACCCATAAATAAAATGTTATAGTACCCGCTTTCTTAGGGGAACAGACATGTAACAGGTGAATGAATGCAAATAAAATTACAAATATTAACACATACCATAAAGAGAAGCAGGATGTGGAAAGAAACAGCAGGATTACTCTAAGAAGAATGGTTGAGAACAGTAACCCCACAAGGATTATATTTTTAGAGACCTAGAAGAAAAGGCTTTGCAAAGTGCTTATTGACCAGAGATAGATAGGTTGAGAGAGAGAGAGAGAGAGAGAGAGAGAGAGAGAGAGAGAGAGAGAGAGAGAGAGAGATCTTTTTGGAGGAACAAACAAAAATTCCTAGACCAGAAAATAACTTAATTATGAAATCAAGTTCTGACTAGAACCTTTTATTTAAGGAAAAACAAGAAACTATAGCAGAGAGAAAAAGGCAAGTGTTCCTTATGTGAGGGCAGGTAGGTTGTGGTAAGGAGTTCGGGTTTGTTCCAACTAAATAAAGATTACTAAGTGGAATGATCGAAGGGCTGCATCTAAACCCAAAGAAACACCAGTTCAGCAGTCTGTAGGCAGGATGTCCTCTCCTTCTTACATTACTAATGACGAGGTTTCTCGTGTGCTTGTATCATGTACATATCTCAGTATCTCTCAGTATCAGGGAAGAGAGAGTTCTTTAGTAATGTTGTACTCAAAAGCCCACTGAGGACACGGAAGGAGAGAATCTATTTCAGGGTTAGCTCTGGCCTCATTTAGCACTTAAACATTTTACAACTTTTTAATATAGTCTTTACCTCAAGTCTTGGGAAGGCAAACAAATTTAAGTGGGGTGTGGTATGGCTGAGTGTAATTTCTGTCTTTTAAAATCGAGTATTTCATACTCATATACGTACACAAGGATGAATAATGTTTGTATTTGTCAGGGGAAAGGTTATTTGTTTATGTTTTCCCTAAAGAGTTTCCCGATGAAATAACAATAGCTAAAAGAATATGACGGACACAATGCAGAGTATCAGTCACTCGACACTGAGGCATTTGCCTATCTTAAGTTACAGAGCTGATAATTAATAATGTGGGATGCAAATGCAAGTAGTTTCATTTTTAATCAACGGGTACCGGTAGCTAATTTAGTGACTAGCACGCCACCTCGTATACTTTAAAATAGTTAAATTAAAATGAGGCTGACGGAGCTTTTCCACGAGTGATCCTGAGACACAGATACAGCACCTGCTCGCCTGCACTACGCAGCATGGGTGCAGCTTATACAACAAAATATGTGTTCCACTGAAGGATATAGACTGGCCATTTTAGAGTCAGCAAACCAACACAACCACCAAAGGACATAAATACACTACCTGACAGCATAATTAATCCGCTGTTACACAATCAATGTGGAATAGTAATGTTTCTTGGGAAATGGAACACAGTAGACTGAGCCCGAATTTTCCCAGAGCACAGATGTTGAGCCTTCATTCAATGAATCCTCCCTGGAGGGGACTGTAACAAATACATGGAACCTCTCAAGGACAGTGAGGGTTGTAAATCGTAGGCTATAAAAGTAATAATATAAATATTGTGCCAACATTTATAATTTATTTGTTGGACTCACAAGTGAGAAATAGGGGTTAGCTGGCAGGTCTAATTTGAACTAGTGTTGGCAAATCCATGCTGCATACTAAATCATAGCTTCCTGTACTTCATTTAGTTTCCTAACGCATAATAAAGCTCAAACAAAGACTCTCCTTTGAGCAGATAGAGTTATGGACCCAGACTTCTGGAATGTGATATTGCAAAGTTATTGTTTTTTAAAAATATATAAATTCATAGTATCCCTTAATCTGCAATGGGTAAATTGAAGCACCAGAGGAAATAAGGAAATCAAAAGACATTTTAACATATGCCAATACGACTGTCTGTTGTTTTTTGTTTGTTTTTTTTTTTCTGAAACATCAAATGCAGAAAGGCATCTGTATTATTCATATTTACATTCCGCAGTATCTGAGACAAATCAACTTATAAGGACAAAAATCAACTTAGAAGGACAAATGGCTCATTTGGAACTCGCAGTATTGGAAGCATGGGCTTTCATTGTGTGACCTCTTTACTTTGGGCTCCTGGGAAGCACAACATCATGACTAAGACCTGGCACAGAGTGAAATCATCCAGCTCATGGCTAGGAAAGCAAGGACTTGTTAGTGTTCTGTGTATTCTACAGGACCTCAAGGGCGGCGGACATGGAAGTATTTCAGTACTACCCTGTCTGAAATACGAGCTTTTGCAAAATGAACTATGGCAGCAACAGGATATAGTGGCAAAAGTTATCCAGCTATATGGAGAGATATAAGATTTGATGTGCGCATGCATGCATGTGCATTTGTGTGTGTGTGTGTGTGTGTGTGTGTGCGTGTGTGTGTTGCATGTGCGTGTGTGTGTAAAGCACTAATGGTCAAAGGGGGAAAAGAAGCTATCAAATTGAGACTTGAGAAGGGCGTGGAAGGTGTTGCAAGGAGACTACCTGCAAGGGACTGGCGGGACAAACAGGAAGGAGGAAAGGGATGTAATTCTATTTGAATGTAAAACATACTTTAAACGAGATTTGGCTTTGGTGTGTGACTCAATGCAAATATACTATAGTGAAAAGACCAGGGATGGCTGCAGCTGGTACAAAAAATAAATACGAACAAAGGGTCACTGGTAGAGAACAAATCTTTCCGAAATTCCTGAAATATATAATTAAGTGCTAGGGTGTTTGATTTTCCTTTGCCTATCATGAGTTGAGACCCTGGATTTGTTCCTATAAAAGAAAAAGAAAAACATTTTCAGTATTGGGGAAGAAATTCAGTAAGTACAGGAGGTCATCAAGGAAAGATCCCCCCCCCCCGCTCCCCCGTGCTATCAATGAATCCTGTAATGCTTCAGCCAAACCCGGCTTGATTCCTCATTGGTCATTTAGAAAACATATTTATAACTCCTAGAGAGAAAGCTCACAACTGGCAGCTCAGAACTTTGTTTGATAACCTAATAAGAAACCTTTCAAGGATGCTGCTCCAGAGGTGACAGCGAGGGTGTAAAGTTGGAAGATATTCACATGGAACAAATATCACTCTCCTATTATTTTGGTGGAAATAACTCGGTACAACATAGGGACTTGCTTGAAACTAAAGAAATGGCACATGTCGAGTCTGGGGAGACACAGCTACATGTTTGTTGTGTCTAGCTTGAAGATGTGCCTTGATTTCTCTGACCTTTATTGCCTATGTGAATGCCTAATGTTGGTATGTTTTCAACTACCCTAGTTACGTTTCTCTCACTGTAATAGATCACCTTGACCAAGAGCAACTTAATTGGAGGGGGTGTTAGTATTGGTATTGGTGTTACTTATTTACATTTCCATGTATAAACATCATTGAAGGAAATCAGGGCAGGAATTGAAATATTAATGCAGAAACCATGGTTAAACATTGATGGTTGTTCACTCTCTGCCCCATTCTATTTTTTGTTTGTTTATAGCTCAGGATAACATGTCTAGGAATCATAGAACTTACAGTTCATTGGGCCCTCACTCATTAATTAGAAATCCTCAAAGAGGGTGTGTGTGTGTGTGTCTGTCTGTCTGTCTGTCTGTGTGTGTATGTCTGTGTGTGTATCTGTGTGTGTATGTGTGTGTGTATGTCTGATGTCTGTGTGTGTATATCTGTATGTGTCTGTGTGTGTATGTGTGTGCGTGTATATGTGTGTGTGTGTGTGTCTGTGTGTTTGAGCCCCAAATATTTAAGAAGTTGTTCGTATTTCAAAATATATGATGAAGAATGTGTTGTTTATTGGGATGAGGCTATATCAAGTTAGCAATTATGTTTTATCAGGATATTCTGATGTAATCACAGTTCAGTTATTAACAGTTAAAATAAGTTAACTCAATTGCAGAAAGAATGTCTTCCAAGTTGAGCACCCAAAATTGTCCTTTCGACTTAATATAACAAACGTCTTTCAATAATTAAATAGCATCTTAGTATTTATAAAGAACAAATGTGCTCAAGAATTCCCATAATATATTCTCTCAAAATGAAAACTCACCCCAATGGACAGCACATTCTTCATCATATATTTTGAAATACAAACAACTTCTTAAATAGTTGGGGCTCAAACACACACACACACACACACACACGCACACACACATACACAAATACCCACACACAAACACCCACACACAATTTCGTGAAAGTCTTTCATCCACAAGTGACTATAATTTCAACTTCAGATCATATATTTTGTGAATATTTGTCTCCAGATCAGCCCAGCCTCTGAGCAAATAAACTTGCTGGCAAATTAATAAAAGAAATTTAGAGAAGGTTACAAAAGTTTAAACATCGGTTTGTCTGTGTTTATCCAACTCTGCAATCTCTCTTGTGGATATATTAGATTTGTTTGCATTCTTTAAATCTCATTACAAGTTTTTGAAAACAGGAAATTGCTTCTGCTATGAGAGATCAGTGTGCTCTTGACTCCAGCTTTCAACAATGGCTTATCTATGCCAAGTGACAATGGAGGTGGGATGATAGGAGAATGATTTGGGTTCCCTAACAGGCATCATACAAAGGAAAGTTACCCAGCAGTAAAGAGCAAAGTAATTACACATTCTTACAGTTAATGGTGCTTATCCAGTTCTCTTAAGAGGCATAACCCTTGGGTTCATGCCTACTTTGTTTGAGGAAGGAAAGGGAGGGATGAAGTCTCAGAATATCAAAATTAATATATTTAACTTAGTGAAAATTATACTATAAGCCTTGGTCAGAAACACTGAAAGAATAAAACAAGACAAAACAAGAAAACAAACTTCTTTAAAATTTGGCTCAACATATACACTAAACCCTGAGAAACCCTGAGAAAATAGTTTCAGAAACCAAAGTCAGAAATGTATCATTTTATGTTGTCTCGCTGGTAGCAGTGTGCAATCAAATAGGTAAATTCTTGCTTCTCACTAAGCAGCAGCACTCAGACTTCTTCCAAAACAGACCCTCGGTGTGGACAGACTACCTGGGGTCACTTCTGTTCCCATCTTGTTCCCTACATTCCTATCCATATTCATCTTTTCCAGTCTTTCTGACAAGTTCATCCATTTCCAGGGTTCAACGCGAAAAGCCAAACTTCTCCTTAAGGCTGTCTACCACATTCTTCCTGAGAAACCCACAGGCGGTCTGAATGATGTATGTTTAAAGTCTAAGAAAGCATTTGCCTGCCTTCAAATAAGGAATATGGATCATTGTATTTTTAGCTTAATAGCCATCGCAGTTTCATCAAGCATAATTATATTGAAATCCCTTGTCTAATATCTGCCTAAGAAGTAAAAACTTCAATAATAATTAGTACAGTCATAGGCTACAGAGCCACTCCCTCTAAAACTATAACCATTGCCTTCCATACCCCATGTACTTTCATAGCTACTCAGTTAAAATTTGGAATTTCCAAAAGTCCAATAGGTTCTTACTGCTGTGACCTTCCTGACAAAGTCACCTTGAAAAACTCCCAGGTCATGTCCTTAAGTTATTCAACTCCTGTGACGCTTCTCTGACTCCTCCTTTCACCATCAAAATAAAATATCAAACAAATAGAATGACCGTGGCATGATTTGATGAATCAGATCTCATTTTAAGCTGCCATTCTCCCAGATTTCGCCTTCGGCCTTCCATGTCAACTTGCCAGAAGATGTGTGGCTTTTTGATTTATAATTGCGCTCTAATACTTCAAAATACTCGTCATGACCTCAGCCTAAACACAAACCTAATGATTCTCAGTTTTCTTCTACCACATATGGCAAAGCAATAAGGTCTATTCATCAGGAAAAATTATGCTCTTGCTGGCAAGACAGATTTGCATAAAGCAAGGCAGCAAAATGAAGCCAAGAGAGTGAGAAATTTGATAGCCACTTGAGATTAAGCTCAGAGTAAAGCTTGAATTTCTCCTTTAACATATTGCACGCACACGCACGCACACACACACACACACAGACACACACACACAAACACACACACACACACACACACACATTTTGCATAAATTCCCAAATCCTACTTTTTAACATTACGAAAAGTATAAGTAGAAATTCCTGAATACAGTCTTTTAAAATCTTAATAAAGGTAAAAAATATAATGGGGATATTTGAATATATTTAATGATTCACCTATATTTTACTCCAGAATTTTTTTCTCTGAAATTAACAGTTTGTTAAATTTCTAAACACTTCTTGAAAGATTTAATTCACTTGTCTGTAACATCAAGTGTGAAAGGTGACTTGTTTGGAAATAACTCTGAAAAATTCCAATTTTTCTTGGTCATTTATGGAAAAGCAATCAGAAAAATCATCACATATACAAATAATTTTTAAAAATTAGAGCTATCAACCATCTATAATACCAACTATATTTCACCATCACTAGAATAATATAAGTAGAATATATCCAGGGATGAACAGAACATTTATTTAGATGAGTCAAATTTTAGCCTGTAAGATAGTTCTTGCTATATTGCTAGTAGTAGTAGTAGTAGTAGTAGCAGCAGCAGCAGCAGCAGCAGCAATAGCAGCAATAAAATGTGCCCTTTAAATACAGTGGAATGAATTAAAAATTTAATAATAGACATTTGTAAACTTCCAAATATTTTATAATTCAGTAATATCTACCAAATAGCTTTTGCTTAAAAATAGATAAAAATAAAAATTAGAAAATATTTTGAAAAGAACAAAAATGAAGGTGTAGCATGACACAATGTACAGATAAAAGACAAGAAGTTTATAGAGGGCAATGGCCATCATTCTGTCTTCACGTTAGAACAGATTAGAAAGCTCCATCCATAGAAGTCAGCAAGAGGAGAAGCTAACACAAGGTCGGAAAATTAACCTGCATGAAACAAAGAATGAAATTTAGTAAATTATAAGACTAAAAGAGGAAAAAACAGAAGCATGTTGCAGAAATAGATGAAGCAAAGCAACTCTGGGGACAAGTGGGTGAAACCAAATGTCTCAGAAAAGGGTGACAAAATGAGCAAATAGCTCAACTTTTAGAAAAGATCAGGTGCAGATTATATTAGAGAAAGAAACACAGGCTTATATTCCACAACTCCTTCACAGTCAACTACGTAGAAACTATGAAAGGCCGAACCTACTTCATCTTGGTACCAGCCTCCAACTTAAGGGGAAGAAAGAAGTCTGAGAACTTGACCGGAAGCTAAACCCAAATACCAGGAAGGACCTCATGGCTTGTCCTTGTCATAGTTACTCCTTAGCTACTTCCTAGCAACAGTTAATTAAAGAGTAGTCTGATTGCTTCAGATGTACTTTCAGACCATTAGTGACTACATGTGGTCTTGCCTCAGAGCACCACTTGTCAATTTACAGTAGTCATTCATTAGGTGCTTGCCAAGATGGACGCCCTCTTACTTGCTTCCATTTTCTATAAAACCTTGTCCTAATGAGAGTTCGGGGCTGCTTCTCCAAACTGTCCTGTGGACAAGTGGTGAGTAATGAAACTCTTATGTGATTATATTACAGTCAACTCCTTGGAGGACTTTTGGTGTTCAAGAACACTTCCTGGTACAACAACGACACAATTTTATGTCAATGAAGTCAACAACTTTGGGTTTAAAATGATTCACTCTTTCCAAATACATGTTTCATTCAAGACATTATACCCATGATTTAAACGTTTTCACAAAAATATGGCAATATTTAGTCACAGATTCTTTTGTTTCTAGTCTACATATCTTCAAGCTGTAAATAAAAGTGAAATCTAAAAAAAATCTTCACAGTATATTGTTCTTTTTCATGCTATCAAGGAAATGCAGTCACCTGGTTCTTCATAAAGTGATGAATGGATAATGAAAATGTGATATATACTAAAGTAGAAATTTCTGGTATTTTGGAGACTCAGTTATGTTTTGCTGGGGCAGACAGGTAAATGCTTTGCTAAAGCCGACACGTGACATGATGATTTGTTGAATCAGACACAAGTGAAATGATGATTTGCTATAGCGAACACTTGAAAGGACACATAAATATGACCCCACAGACAGTGGGAGCTGGAGTGTTGGCTTGTTTTGCTTCACCTCACAAGTCTTTGCTGAGGACGTGCATGTATTTGTTCACCTTACATTGCATGCTGAGCTATGCTTGTGGTGACTTCATAGAGAGAAACTTTCTGTGAAATTCTCACGACTTTTTTTTGCTACTTCTGAGGTCTCAGGGCCCATTGGTGAGCCTTGTGGTCTCTTCTGGACTGTAATTGCTGGTTTGTGTGTGATGTCTGCCAAGTGGACTGGACTACAGCTACTGATTTGTGTTTGGTGTTTGCTAGTGGACTGTACTGAGAACAATAAAGATAGGAAGTGCCCCCAAAGAACTATTTCTAAACAGGTCAACCTACCCCATATTCTAATAACCTTTCTTTTCTACTACCTCTAGTAGGTGGTAGGGTAGAAGGGAGGTTGAAATCTTACTAAACTATGTTGTAAAAAATATAGGTCTACAACATATGCACTGGGATTTTATTTGGCTATAAATTATGAGATTTTTCAGGAAAACAAATGGCACTGGAAAATAATATTGTAAGAGGCATCCCACGATCAGAATGGTAAACAAAGTATGTTCTTGTGTGGATTCTAGTCCCAATTTAAGTATGTACATCAAGCAGGGAGTTAGTAAGGGTAAAATCTAGAGAACCAGAAAGTGATATGAGAGATGCCTTACACAACAAAAGTGAAGAAAACAAAAGAACAAACCAGGAGGAGGAATTGTGGGCATAAAAGGGTATAGCAGAAAAAGCACAGGGTGATGGGTACTTGAAAATCAGCCAAAGTCAAGTATGTATGAAAATGTCTTACAGAAGAGTGTTATTGTAAACTCATTTAAATGGTAAAGACAAAATATTGGAAATTTTGAAAGCAGAAAATTCAACTGGACATAGTGCAAATATGAATGGACCATGAGAAGCCTAGTACCAATGGATAATGTATGTCACGGTCCTTTCTTCTCCAACTCAGTAAATATCAGGAAAGCTTGTTTGAACTAGAATACCAGGAAGTTTGCTATAAAATAGTCTTTCCTAGAAAAGACTGGAACAATAATAACATCAATAGACATGTTAATATGGGAAAAGAGGGATTCCACAGGTCCCCAGCCCAAGACAAATAACTAAAAGCACCTAACAAATGAAAGAGAATTTACCCGTCTCAGTGTAGTCCCTTGTAGGTTGTCTAGTGCCAAGTGGTCATCCCTGAAACCTCATATCACAATCAATAAAACTCTGTGTATACAATATTTATATGTGTGTGTAGTGGACATGCATGTGTGTGTAAAAATAATCAACAAAAAAGAGGCTATTAATGTGAAAGTGGGAAGAAACCATGGGGATCGTTAAAAGGAGAATATCTGGAAGTGGGAGGGGGAAAAAGAGGGAAACTCGTATCTTTCCATTTCAATTAAAATATACTTTTAAAAATAGCATTTGTTTTCAGTTCATTCTAAAATGTAGGTTAAACATGACAGAGTAATGTAGATGTCATCATAACTCTAATGAGTAATTCAAACATACTATAAGAAGGTAATTTATTTAAGGAGGTAGAGACAAAGCAATAAAATATTCTATCTCACCTTCACTTAGCATGGAACTAAAGCCATATCAGAAGTCACTTGTACAAAATAAAAGAAGAATCCACTAGCACATACAGAACATCAGAACTACGTGTTAACTAACATAAGCCAAGAACAAAAGACTGAATATGTTCAATGTGATTTATGTCATTTTAAGAGCTGTAACTTGTAGCTGTTGGAGAAGTGATTGCTAGGGAGAGAGAATGGGAACAAACTATGACTGTTAAAATTTATGTGAAGGGATGAGAACAAACTGAACTCTCACACTAGCATCATCAGATACACAAACCGAAACTTTGTCTTTTGTGCTAAGGTTACATCATCATACTGGAAATTCAAATAAGAAAATCAATGCCTACCTAAGGATTTTCGCGTATGTGAAATCAAAAGATCTCCATGTACTTGAACCAATGTAATGAGAAAGTATATTCTGCTTCAGAGTGGCTTGGCATTAATCAGTGAGCCCTACTACTTCTATCGTTTTATCTCCTCATTTCCAACTTAGTTCTTTATAAAAGTTACTGTGCGGCGTTGGCCACCATAAAATCTATTGCTTAAAAATTATGGAGATATCTCGATTTGTGAATCAAAGACAACTAAGTATCCAAAATATGTTTCAGCAGGTAGAGGCAATACCAACAGACTAAGGCATGAATTCAATTCTGAGATGCCACACGGGAGAGAATTGACATCTGGCAGTTGTCTTCTGACCTGTGCAAGCATGCAAGGTTTTATAGCAACCTACACACACACACACACACACACACACACACACACACACACACACACACGCACACACACACACACACACACACACACAAATAAATACGATTATGTTTATAGATAAATTTGTAATGATTTTGCCTTCATAGCACCAAGTCTCTGGAGAACCACAAGAACCTATCAGAGGAAATGAAAGCATTTCATACCATAACTTTGGTAAGAGTGTCAGCCCTGCAGATTCATTTGTCAAAATACATGACACAGTGTCCTTAAACCTTATACACCATTATGTAAGTTATGGATCAAAATATTACTTCAAGAATTAGACATTTTCCATCATTTACTAAATAACAAATGCTATGCGCAAATGCTAACACGCTACTGTGAGGGAGGAACCATCAAATGATTTTGCTTTATTTTAGACAATTTAGATCTAAAAGTGTGTGTGTGTGTGTGTGTGTGTGTGTGTTTTATAGATAAAACAGTAGGCTCTTACATTAGTATAAGTTATTTTATATTTAACACAAATATTTAATGGGTAGTGATCAAAAAATGATGCTGGACTCCAGTGTTCAGGAGATTTGGGTGACAGAATTTGTCAAATGTTGCCTGGCTCTAATACTTTCTATCATGAGACCTTCCACTCGGCAGATAAACCTATAAGATATTCTCTTACATGGGCTGTGTATGTGGTGTGAAATGGGAACCTCTGAAATAGACTCCGTTTCATATTGTTTCTGATGAGGTCATATGTATTCCCCAGACTGTGGTGAAATACTTTATTGGTTGCTACAGTGAATTGCAATGGATCTCAACTTATCTTTCTTCTGACCTTAAGTATAAATGAAAAACAATAAATTTATTTCAAGGTTTCACTGAAAATAAACAAGGCCAACTGGAATAGAAGCTTGAAGCCTTTCCTGATTCACATACAGAACCAAACCAAAGTAGAAAAGAAAGCAGTTAGAATTTTTCTTCCTGTTCTTAAGTTACATTTATTCACAGTGGGCATTGTATTGTTTTTAATGTTCAAGTTTGGGTTCTGAGGAACGAAAATAGAAGGGACACCATTCTGAAGAGAGGTCCAGCCGTTATCAGGAATGAAAGTGGTGGATCTAAACACAACTTTAAACACACCAATGTTTCCCACATAAGGGAGCCTTCATTGAAACGTCTCAGCATCTTTACTTTCAGGCGTCATCTGAATGGGAAAAAATGGGTGTAACTTGAGCGAGTTAATTTTTTTTAAAGGATCATGGTGTAAGTGTTCATTTCTAAATTCTTAAAATTATCAGTAGAAATTTTCAAGCTTGGAGTAAGGCTTGGAGTAAGGACCTCAACAGAGGTCCAAATAAATGACAGTGAAATGAAGCTATAGAATGAAGCTGAAGAAGGCTATACTATAGATATTCCAAAGTGTAGGCCCATAAAGATTGATGGACAGTGGATTCTTGTGGCTTTTTAAAGAACAAACTTGGAACCTTCTCTCTAGCTTCCTCTCCATAAACCCTGACTCCCCAAATTGCAGGGCACGGAGTGGTGCAATTTCGTCAATGTGTAGTGACTTCAAGTAGGTCCCTTGAAGGAAAATCAGGAGACAGGACTGCTACAGATCCTCTTACTGCACACTGGCCCTGTAGTTTAAAACCATGGAGTGATGGAGCACAGCTAAAGGGCTGAGAAAATAAAACATCCTAAATTCTAATTGCTGTAATCAGCGAAGTAAACATGAGGCAGCCAAGCAAGGAAGCAGAACCATTTCTCTGCCTATCATCACTGGTTCTGGCCCACCCACGTCTCTAAAACACACACACCATTTGAACAGGGCATAACAAGTACAGTCCACTCATTTCTGAAATTACATGAGGACATAGCCATGTTGTAGTCGGGTCTATTTATCTGCAGAAATGCGGTGCAAATAATAGCAGTGGTCTCGAGGGTTTTCTGTTGTTGCTTTTGGTTCTTTGTTGTGATTGTTGTCATTGTTGTTGTCGTTGTTGTTGTTGTTTCTTACCTATTATATACTTTCAAGTTTTCCTTATCTAATTAATCTTTGCGTCTCAAGAAAACTGAGTCTTTCTAATCTTCTTTGTAATATGACACACACAAAAATCAAACCTAACAAACCTTTTCAGTCCACATATTTTTTTCTCAGCAAGCTTTTCTGAGACTTGGTAACAGATTGCTTAACTTCCCAATACTCAGTTTTCTTTGGCTGTAATAATGGAACCTTCATGATTTGCTTTATAAAATGGCCTTCTTCCATCCAGAGACTGCCCCACCTGGGGGATCCATCCCATATACAGACTCCAAACCCAGATAATGTTGCGTATGACAAGAAGTGCTTGCTGACAGGAGCCTAATATAGCCGGCTCCTGAGAGGCTCTGCCAGAGCCTGAGAAATGCAGAGGTGATGCTCGCAGTCCACCATTGAACTGAGAACGCTGTCTCTACTGGAGGAGGTAGAGAGAGGACGGAGCTGAATGGGTTTGCAACCCCATAAGAAGAACAACAACATCAACCAACCAGACCTCCCAGAGCTTCCAGGGACTAAACCACCATCCCAAGAGTACACATGGAGCGACCCATGGCTCCAGCGGCATAAGCAGCAGTGGATGGCCTGGTCAGGCATCAATGGGAGGAGAGGCCTTTGGTCCTGTGAAGGCTGAATGCTCCAGGGTAGGGGAATGTCCGGGAAGGGAAGTGGGAGGGAGTGGCTGAGTAGGTAAGGGAACCCTCACAGAAGCAGGGGGATGAAATAGCGCATTTCTATAGGGGAAACCAGGAAAGGGGATAACATTCAAAATGTAAATAAAAAATCCAATAAAAGGAAAATTGTAAAAGAAAAAGAAAATGGCCTTCTTTAATTCTTCATGACATTGCAAATACAAGTGCATCCCCATATTATTTCATTCATCTAGTCATATGTTAATGTATTAAGAACAAGTTTTACTTTGAGGCTTTGCCCTTATACTCAAAAATGTTTCATACATTTTCCAGAAAGTATACAGTAAGTAAGAAGTACTAAAAGCATGAAATGATGGTAAATATTGATCCTTCTGTCTCTCTCTTTCTCTGTCTTCCCTCCACAGTAGTATTGTAGCATCACTGTGTTATATGATAGTGACCTTCCTCCTTTCTGTTGCTTCTAGAGCTCTTTCTTCTGTCTTTGTGTTTCACATACCTGCAGATAAATCCTGAAAACTTACGCCTAACGCTCTCACAAGCAATGCCCTTCAGGAGGTACCACTTCCATGGCCATCCAAGGTTAATGAAACATAGCTTTACATTTCCCAAATTTCTCTCATGCTCCTACAAGTGTAGGACATGTCAGTGGCAATCCTCAATTGCATTTTAAAAAAATAGTATATTAACCTGGGGAAATGTCCCAATGGAGGCACAAGCACAACTACTTGGTCACAGGACCTTTAGAGCCAAACTTCCACAACACTATCACTTGTTTTTCGATATTTCTACTCAGTGCAATCTATCTGAATTTAATTTTCCAAGTAGTTAAGTAGTCATGCGGTACAGACAATGGAGGAGAGTCACATATGCATAGAAAAGATAAATCCTAACATTTAGCCATATGTACACATACATGTTGCAGGAGAGAATGGAATCTATTGCTGAGTGAAAACATACCATTGTCTCCTCTCATAGAAGTTAATCCACTCATCCAGCTGAAACAATCTTTCAGGTAGGTGGCACTACCATCATAAGCCATAATAAACATACAGGATGAATAATTAGTCATGTACTAAGATAATGTACACTTCCGTCCCAGAATTCACCTTGCCTCATATAATTTTTAGTATGGTTATAGCCACACTGCATTGGTGTGTTTTTCTGAATAACTCAGAAATTCACCTTGTCTTCTTCCTACCTCTATCTAAAGCAAACTTTCCCTAACACTCTAGGCTTCATTCTTTCAAACTTGTTCCATGCCTGTGGCTACTTGGTCACTATGGAGTCCACCTTCTTCTGATGAGCAGCAGCCAAAATGTCCAGTTTGCCTGACCTGAGTTTTTTTTTTCTTTTAAATTCTAATAAAATTGACATCAAGCTTCTAAGAGTGTGTTCTTAAATTCTTTCATAACAAGGCTAAGAACCCCAAGGGAGGACATCGTTTTCCTCACATCATGTGGTGACTCCACCAGGATGTGCCCCCTCTCTCTAACAACTCAACCATCAAAAGAATGAGAATTTCTTACAATACCTTGCTACCCCTCTTAGTTGATTGTGAAGTTTACATGATTCAAGGAAGAGGTAATATTTCAGTTCCTGCCTTGTTAATTTTAAAACCAGTACCTCTCCAATGACTGAGCATCTAACTGTAAACTCAGGAATTTCCAGGTATCATTCCAAAGTTCCCAACTACGGCTCATTCATTCAGTACTTTACCTCTCCAGCTTCCTGCTGGATTTCTTTCTTAGTCTGTTAAAGCTTATATACTAAGGGTACATCCTGCATTCTTCCTACCTGTTTGGGTTCTAAGTGAATTTTGGACTCTGCCGACCAAGCATGATGAGGCAAGAATTCAGAATTGAATCTTGAGAAGAAAGGTGAAAGTTTTACTTTACATGTAAAGAGGGGAGCTCTGTGATCATGTTTTCTAATGTCTTCCCAATTTGATGGCATTTTCTTTCTTTCTTTCCTTTCTTCCTTCCTTCCTTTCCTACTTCCTTTGTTTCCTTCCTTCTTCTCATTCCTTCCTTCCTTCCTTCTTTCCTTCCTTCTTCTCTCCCTCCCTAATTGAAAGTAGATTTTTCTCTCATACAATACATCCAGATCGCACTCCCTCCCATCCTCTCTCCACTCCACCCAGACAAGCCCCACCAACTCCCCCTCCCAGATCTACTCCCCCTCATTTTGCTCTTCAGAAAAAAAGCAGGCCTCCAAGAGAAGACAGCCAACACGACAAAACAAGATACAATAAGAAAAGCCAAAGCTCTCGTTTTGAGATTGAGTTAAGCAAACAAATAGGGGGGAAAAAACCCCAAAAAGCAGGCAGAAGAATCAGAAGATACACCCTCTTCCATTGTTAAGATTCCCACGAAAACACCAAGCTATCACCCATAACATATATGCAGAGGACCTGGTGTGAACCCATTCAGGATCCATAGTTGCCTCTCAGGTCTTTGCCAGCCCATGTGAGACATGTTTAGTTGATTTAGTGGGAAAGATCTCTCGGTGTTCTCCAAGCTCTCTAACTCCTACAATCATACCTCCTCCTCTTCCTCCACAGCATTCTCCAATCACTGAGAGAAAGGACGTGAAGGAGAACTCAGATTTAGATTCTCTCTCTCTCTCTCTCTCTCTCTCTCTCTCTCTCTCTCTCTCTCTCTCTCTCTCTCTCTCTCTCTTTCTCTCTCTCTCTGCATAATGGTTGGCTGGCTATGGATCTCTGCCCATGCTCCTATCTGCTGCCCGACGAAGCCTCTAGACTTGATGGCATATTTAAATTCCAGGTAGAGGCAACGGTTTTCTTAGTAGGACAGTTCTAAAATGTAATTTCGAATAACACTCTGGGAAATTTAGTTTACGCTCTATCTTTTCATGTCCCCAGTAATCTGTAAATTTCATAACAAATGTAATAAAACTTTTTCTCATGAAACTAGCTAAAGAGAATCTTTTCCAACACCGTCCTCTGAGCAAAATTGGTCTGTAATAAAAGAAGTAGGGAGGACAGAACCAAAGGAGTAGGGAAATCTGAACACAAACTATTGCCTTCCTGCCTTCCTGGATCCAGCATGTCCTGCATTAAGAAGCCACATCTGCTTGGTTCATTAATTTCTTCCTCAACTATGCCCCCCAACCAACTTTACTTGCTGCTTTTAAAATACCTCACCTCATTATTCAAATAAAAAAATAAAATTATAGATTTATATATAATATATATATATATATATATATATATATATATATCAATCAATGTATTTGGATATTTTCATACTCTCATACCCAGAACAAAATATTTCACCTAAATCTCATTCGCAGTATCATTTAAACATGCATTTGTGTGTATCAAGAGACTGTTTGATTGCTTTAAGTATTTGCTTTTAAGCTGTTAGCTCCTAAAGAAAATGCAATTTTACACATGTCCAATCCAGTCAACTATATCCAAAGGATGTCCTGATAAGTACATTGATTAGCACCGTAGGAGAAAGGGTAATGATGAAAGACGAAGCAGATTTCTCACAGGCCACAGAGGTTTCCTCTCACTGAGGCACATTAGCCAACCAACAGAGGCACAGAGTCTAAAGAAGTTCAAAGGGTACTGATTATTGGAAGATTCAGCTCCTGGGTCAAGTACTGACCTGTGAGAGACTCTCCTTCCTTCTGGGTCCTATGTCCTTGTGGGAAGCACAGGTGTTCCTACAACAGCAGCATCTGGGGATAAAGACATGTTAACATGGAGGGATGTAGAGAAACATTCTGAAAATTTGACCTCATTCAGATAGTCTAGAATTGTCATGGGGCAAAAGCAATTTAATCAGAAAGTACCTAATAAATAAATAAATAAATAAATAAATAAATAAATAAATGGTAAAAAATATCTTTGCTCACAACCCTTCTATTGAACTGGCAAGGAAATGTTAAATAGAATTACTTGCAAAAATCTCTCTCTCTCTCTCTCTCTCTCTCTCTCTCTCTCTCTCTCTCTCTCTCTCTCTCTCTGTGTGTGTGTGTGTGTAAGTTTTTTGCTGTGTTGGTTACTTTTACTTTGGTTATAAGATTTAATCTTAAAATGTTTAAAATGATCAAATGAGAAATATTTCTCCAGCTTAAATTTAGTGCTGGAAAATCAAGGGAAGTAAGTGATTGTTTATCTTCTCCAGCATATAACCATAGCATTTATAATTTCATATGTCAAAAGAAAAGATGCTTCTCAGCTGGTGAGTCTCTGTCTAGAACAAATCAAATTTATCATGTCCATTTTATATTTTGTTTGTCTTACTTTGTTACTGATGTGTTGGTTTTGAAGTCTGGGTGACCCTATATCTACATCATAAATTTTTTAGAAAGAATGAAATATGATTCATCTTTCCACATTGTATTTTGTCCTTTTATTTCTTTTCCTTCTGGAAAAAAATCTGTAAAGGCTTTATGATGTGAGTGACATCATCAAAATGTTTAGTGATTGTGAGTCAGGATTTATCTTGCTGTCAAACAGAGGAGTACCAATTTGAAAAATGTTTCAATAGGCTTCCTCATTTTAAAAATCTCATTTTAAAGTCTCTCTTTAGACTAAAAAATTCATAGAATTTTAATTTAATCATTGATAGCATTAAGTCTAAAGAAGACTTCTTTTTAAACAGTTGTTTTTTAAACCACTAAACAAGAAGTGAAAAACAAAATTCTTAGCCATCAATAAATTTCTTTCTTCTTTCTTTCTTTCTTTCTTTCTTTCTTTCTTTCTTTCTTTCTTTCTTCTTTTTTCTTCCTTTCTGTCTACTTTGCTTGTCAGTTACTATGATAATGCACTGATTAAAACCTGTTGCAAAAAAAAGTGAGTTTATTTGGCTTAGAACTTAGCTTTATATTCTAGAGAAGCCAAAGGAGGAACAAGCCAGGAACTGAAGCATAGAGTACAGCGAAGCACTGTTTACTGACTTGTTATCCATTGCTTGCTAAGCTTACTTTCTTCTATAAACCCAGAGAACCACTGTCTCAATGATGAGATGACACTACCCATGGTGTCTTGGGTCACCCTACTTATCAATAATTAATCAAGACAATGCACACGCAGATATGTCACAGACAAACTTACTGATAACCTTCAGTTGAGGTTTCTCTCTAAGTGAATATAGTTTGCATCATGGTGACAAACACTAACTAAGAAAGTGAACCCCTTGTCATCTTGACCCACAGACATATCCCAATTAAACCTAATCTTTTCTTTCTTGTTTATCACCAAAATCTCATGTTAATATTGCAATTTTAAAAGTCTCTCAGTCATTGAAAAACTATTCTAATACTTAAATATTAAATATATTTTTAAGGGACAGATTTTTCACTGGCAGACTACTGTAAGCTCAGAAATAACTTATACAACCTCTTACTTCAAAAGAAAGAACCAGGCTATAAAAAGAAAAACTAAGGTTCAGCAGAGTAACCATAAATTTCTTAGTGTCTGATATCTTAGATATCTTGGACTTCCTGATGATGTTCTTAGCTCCAAAGGGCTTGGATAGCATCTTTTATCCCACTCTGTCACACACATACAGCTGGTTTTGAATGCCCAGGCTAGCTCTACTCCAGACCTATTCCTGTCCTTGATGGTCATCCCATGGTTGGGTCTATCATATTCATCATGTTGTAGCCCTGACTCTGACAGAAGCTATACTTTCAGCAAGAGCATGTGGTCTCTGTGCAGAGATGTAAACCTGGCCACACAGTGCCAGACATCAGCTTCCTTCCCTGGTCCATTCAATCCTGGAGCTTCCACTGGGGCTATACTTCTCCCAAGGGCCTCTTGGCTCTCAGAGTTCCAAACCTTGGTTTCTCTTCAGTTCTGTTCAGTCCTGCAGCTCTAATGCCATCAAAACCAGTGTTACGTGAGAGATTCATGCACAGTTCTAGGTTCAGAGGCTGGTTTGAAGTGCAGCCTTGGTCCAAGATGCATTGTAGAAGAGGCAGGACTGCTCTACCAGACAAATTGGTAAGGTTGAATGAGTTCAAACCCTGGGAATCTCAGAGATTTGATGGCAGGAGCAGAGTCATTCCCTACCTACCTCTGCACCTGCTCTGGAACACATAACACTAATGCCTTACTGAGGACCAAGGCCATTCAGTCACATAGCATAACGCCTGGAGTTCTTCTCTGTGCTAATGAGGAATCTAAATGGCCATGAGCCTTCAGCCAATGACTTTCCCTCCCTGAGTAATCATTGGTCCACCCCAAATAAAGTGTATATATCTACATTCACCATCAAATAAACCAGGATGAATACCCGAGGATCATGTCAGAGAGCTGCTTCGTGAAAGATCGACTTGGGGAAAGCCATCAACTAAAGAGCCACTCCTGAAACTCCTGAGGAAGGCTTTCTTCCCTGAGCCCCTTCAGTATTCTGGCACTCTTTCCCAACAAGAACAAATTCCTAATGTTCTGGGCTCAACCTTTTCTTCTCCACCTGGTACAGATGCTGTCTTAGTCAGGGTTTCTATTCCTGCACAAAACAACCAAGAAGCAAGTTGGGGAAGAAAGAATTTATTTAGCTTATGCTTCCACATTGCTGTTCATCACAAATGGAAGTCAGAACTGGAACTCACACAGGGCAAGACCCTGGAGGCAGAAGCTGATGCAGAGGCCATGGAGGGATGTTACTTCTTAACCCTGGCTTGCTCAGCTTGCTTTCTTATAGAAGCCAGGACTACCCTTCCAGAGATGGCACCACCCTCAATGGGCTATGCCCTGTTCCCTGATCACTAATTGAGATAGCGCCTTACAGCTATATCTCATAAAGACATTTCCTCAAAGGAAGCTCCTTTCTCTGTAATAACCCCAGCTTGTATCAAGTTGACACACAAAATCAGCCAGTGCAGATGCCCTGAGGGGAAAGGTAGTCCTCAGACCCACTGTTCCTGACTCCCTCTCTCTGCAGTATACCAGTGGCACCCAAGTACCCAGAGAGGAGACCAGGAACTACTGTGGACCCCCAGACTTTGTCCTGTTTCTTCTTAGTGGTGCCTGCTGCTGCCCACCCCCAGCTGAGAGGCAGTATACTGTAGGATACTGCATCACAGCTTCTGTGTGTTGACTCTTGAGGAAATACTTCTCCCAAGGTTGTGCCTCAAGTTTTCTGCAGCCTGCTTACCCTTAGTCAGCTGTCCCAGCAAAGCACAAAAGTTTTCCCTTATACATATTCTTCAAATATACAAAAACATCCCTTTCTGAGTCGTCGCTTCCCTCTGAAGGGTTATGTCAGCTACCATTCTCCACAGTTCTTTCAGCATTGTCTTCCAGGTTCCCATTACATAGTTGTAAGCTCCGAGTACTAAATAGGTTTTCCAGCCCGGAGTTTTAAAACCCCTCACCTTCCTCCCTCATGCTCAAGGCATAAAAGTCGTGGAATCTTGTTCCTAATAGAAAAATCACATCTCTTCCATTGCTATAATGAAACACTGACCAAAAACCAAATTGAAAAGGAGAGTTTTTTGTTTTATGGCTACAGTCCATCATCAAGGGAAGCCAGGCCAGGAATTCAAGGCAGAAACTGAGAGGCAAGAACTGAAGCAGACACTGCTACCTGCTTGTTCCCAGTCTCTAGTTCATCTGATCTGCCCTTAGGATATAACCCAGGAGGACCCATCCAGGGATGACACACAAACAATGGGTTGGGCCCATCCACACCAATCATTAATAAAAAAAAATTCTTCACAGAATACCCACAGGTCAATCTGATGTAGGCAATTTAACATTTGAGGGCCATTGCTCCAAGTAACTTTAGTTTGTATCTAATTCACTAAAAATAATGAGTTGAAAATATTATCAATAAGTATTCTTGCAAGGACCATACGTAAGGGAGAAGTTACCCCACCCCAAAAGTTCCTAAACGATTGGGATATGTTCTCTTATTTGGGTCTTAGCACAGCTTAAAATATCCAGTGCTAGTTAAGAAGCTTTGGTGGTTGGGGCTGGAGAGATGTTTTGGCAGTCAAAGCACTTGCTGCTCTTGCAGAGGACTTCAGTTTACTATCACGCACGCACAGATCAGATCACAACTGTCTTTAATTTCATTTCTTGAAGACCTGCGCTCTACAGATACTGCAAGCACACGGTCCACATACGTTTGGGCACATACGTACTTGGAATAGAAATAGGTAAATGTTATTAAAAAGGAGCCTTGACTTACAAGCAAAAGAATATTCAACAAAACAAAAGCAAAGAAAATACCCACAATTCAGTCTTATAAGAAACAATAAAACAGTTGGGTCACATGAATAATAATGACTCATTTCCGCACGCATGGCAGGGTTTAGGTGTTTAGACGCTGCCTAAAGCTCACTTCTGGTTTTTGTTTTTGTTGCTTTTATTGTTGTTGTTTTGTTTTTGTTTGTTTCTGTTGTTTTTATTCTCAGACATCCTCCCTCACCCTGGTTTTCTGCTCGGGACCATTCTGTCCAATGTAGGATGATACTTTGGTTCTTATAGTATGCATCTACGCACTGAATTCAGGGACAGTAGTTGAATTCTGGTGGCTGAAACAGTAGTCAACATATGCGAATCCTACTTGAACCACAGCAGGGTCAAGGCTCCTCAGTTTTTAGATGCTCATTCCAAAGAGGAAATGTTGGGCTGAGCACTTGTCTTCTGTAAAGAACCAGATAAATATTTTGGTTCTTTGCTTCAGGACCAAAGGTCATACATTCACCAAACACTTGGAAATAAACTGACTCTGAAAAGATAGAATTTACTGAGTGTTTAATTGCTATCAGAAACTATGCTATCTTCTCTACTTTTGGATAATTTTTAATCACAGACTGTATAAAATATTCATTTTTCTCGCAATCATTTAATGGCAAGGAAACAAAGACTTAACTAAATAGCCTATCATTGGAGAGTAGGTAGTAGAGAGATGAAGTCCGTGTTTTGATAGTGGTGAAGCTGAGTCCCGTTGGGGCTTCTAAGTCCCATTGATAAAAGAATACAAGAAAAGACTTAAGTAGGGGTTCAAGGACTGTGTGTGTGTGTGTGTGTGTGTGTGTGTGTGTGTGTGTGTGTGTGTCGTGTGTGTGTGTGTCTGTGTGTCTGTGTATGTGTGTGTGTGTGTTTGTGTAGGTGTGTGTGTGTGTATGTGTGGGTGTGTGTGTGTGTGTGTGTGTGTGTGTGTTTGTGTTTAAAGAATAAGCCTTGGGGCAATCAAGCCGTAGCTCCTCAGTAGATGCCTAGAAAAACGGAGGTGAGAAAGGAAAATCCATGCCCTGTCAGGCTAGCATGGGCCAGATGTCTAGCAAACAAGCAGTCACATGGTAGGGAGGAGACTTTGGAGAAAATGTTTTGTGTGTAGGGAGAGTCACAGAATATTAAGGAAAGTAAACTTAGCTAAGAGGTAGTAAGAACATTAGAAGTCACACTTTTCTGAATTCAGAAACATGGGCAGACTTAGGACCTGCATGTGGCTGTGGCCCAGTACTAAGGGCAAAGACTCTGGGATGGAAATATTCAATACACTCTTCAAGACTTAATTGTTCAGTCTGCTCTAGCATGGTTTAAGGCAAACCTACCTTCCTGGGGTGGTTACTGCACCAAAGAAACTGAACCAGCCCAATTTGAGTGTTAGATCTAGACCTAATAGTTTGAGTCAAAGAAGGCAAACTAGAATAGCAAGTAAACACATCCATCTACAGGGTCTACCATAGCTGAGGTTCAGAGGGCTAAAGGGCTTCCTAGAAAAGGCAAGTTCTCCTTCCTGATTGATAGTCCCACGGCCTTAAGGATTTCTAACCAAAGAGCAGCATCCAAGAGCTATGGGAACAGGAGGATAGATGACTATAAAGCAAATTCATACAGGTCCACAGAGCAATGGTCCCCATTGCCTCGAACAGTCCCGAAGACAGGGCACCTTCAACATATGGAGGAACAGAGGAGCAGAACTTTTAGTTCTTTGCCTATGTTTTTGGTGTGTTTAAACTTTGTTCTTCAAGGAAGTTTCTGCAAAGGACTTCATTTTCTGTAGGTCTACCTCTAAGGAGAAAGGGAGCTGGCCCGAGGCTTCGTATAATCTACATCTCAAGCGATTATCTCCTCTAAATGACAAAAAGGTACTTTGCATTTCTAACCCAGTCTCTGAGGAACCATTGTCCTCACCTTTGCCTTCTGAGCCCCAAGGAAAGTTTCTAGATGGGCCAATAAATCCTCCTCCAAGTCTGCTGCAGCCCATTTTCTTGGGAATAACTTTAGGAATCAGTATGCGAGCTTCTGAAACTCAGCTACCAATTTCAATTTAAATTTTCTCCCTTCTACACCTTTTATTGAAGATAGCTTTTTTTTCCCCTCCCTTGATGGCCTACACTGCTTAGGTGACCAAGAACCTGAGACTAGATAGCCCAGGGACCTAGGGGAAAAGCAAAGGTCCTCGAAAATGACTTCTAATGGCATCCTGCCTCGCAGAGACTGGGGCAACACCAAGGGCTGAAAGAAGATGTTGACACACAGTCCCTCTTCCTAAGGTTGAGGCTGTCTTCTCTTAATAACCACTCACAAGTCAAACTTCAGTTTTCTCCATAGGAGTCTCAGTGAGGAAAGAAACTGCTTTTAAGAGTAGGCTGCAAGCCAGGTAGTAGCTGGTCAGCAGAAAATGAACTCAAGACATCAGCATAGCTTTCTTGTTTTGTAATATTATGGCGGGGCTTTCATTTGTTTGACTTTTTGTTTATTTTTATATTAATTTTATTTCATTTTATTTATATTTTTCCTCTCTGTTTTACCCTACAGGTTTTTTGTCTATCTATTATGGCTTCTAGTTTAGTGTTTTTATGGGATTTCAAAGTGTATGAAGAAGTGGGTCTCTGTGGCTGTATCGGTGTCTTAGGGCTTTCCTTGGGCTCTTTTCCTTCTGTTTGTTTTGTTCTATTCTGATTTATTATTTTGTGTTTTAACCTATAATTGAGAAGGCTAGGTTGACTCCACAACAGGCGTCAAATTGGCATTTCAGGTGACTAGGTCTCAATTTCTGTTTCCAAGAACTGGGCAAGTCTGGGAAAGTCCAGGCCTCAGAATCTGCCTTGCCACCTGCCCTGAGGCAAGGACAATGGATCAGAAGCAGGTTCCAGACCTCCTCAACAACAGCTTCCAGGCCCCAGGTCCCAACAATGGTTCCGGAATGTCTGCAGAGATAGAAGCAAGATGAAGAGTCACCTACCCCTTCCCAGAGTTCCCCTAATGTGCTTTAAATGGGGTCTGTAACTTCACTTTGGGGTCTTCCCATCTTTGTAGATTGTAGAGCCCAGAATGCTAGACTTCTGCAGAATAAAATACTCTTTGCATTTACATACTATTTGAGTCCAGGATATTATTCTTCGGTGAATGATAGATCCTTACATTCATTTTATTATAGGTTATTATCATTCCTCAGAAGTCTGTTTATTTTCTTTCTTCTTCATTTTTTAATCATTCATCTTTTATTAAAAATTATTTTATGTGAATTGATGTTTTGCCTGCATGTATGTCTATGTGAGAATGTCAAATCCTGTAGTTGCAGACAGTTGTGAGTTGACATGTCAGTACAGGGATTTGAACCCAGGTCCATCTGAAAGAATAGTCAATGCCCTTAACAGCTAGCTGAGGCATCTCGCTAGCCCCAAGCTGTTTTCTAAGGAGAGAAAGATCCAGATGGGAAGGGAAATGGGGATGAACTGGGGAGAATAGAGGGAAAAGAAACTGTAGTCAAGATAAATTATATGAAAGATAAATAAAGCAACATTAACACAAAATAAAGCCAAGTGAAAACGTGAAGTAAAGCGAAGATCAGCTATCTATACAAGATTGCTTGTTTTTCTCCTTTCATAGCAAATCATGTCCGTGGCCTTTTTCCCCTCTTATTACTGTGGGCCTGTGCATTGGAGGCTTTCCATGGAGATCTCTGGCCTGACCATGTGCAAGGGTTCAGAGAACTTGAAAAGAGAGGGGGAAGAGAGGGGGAAGAGAGGGGAAATGCCCCCCACCCCCACTCCGCCGCTTCCACTGCTGCAGATGCTCCACCTCCCTGTCTGTTGCTGCTGCTTCAGTTGCTCCAAGATGTAGGCTGGGCTGAGCCAGCAGGAGGCTGGGTAGCCAGTGGAGGAGTGTAGGGGAGCTTCTGGCAGCGTTGGGAGAGCGGATCTCTTCCCCAAGTAGCAGTTGTACAGCTCTTATGATAGAAGCTCTCAGAAGATGGAGTGGAGTAGTTCTCGTATACATTATATCCTTCTGAATAGGATTCTTACATACAGTTTTGGGGTGGGTCAGGGTCTGACAACAGGTACTTCCTATTGACTTGGTCTGAGAGCTTGGGAATAATTAATCTACATGTGGGAGGGTGTGGTCCTGCTTCTACATGACTGATGGCCATGAGCCATGAGCCTCTTATAGGGGATTGTGTATGTGTGTGTGAGGGGGGCTGTGGCTCCATGAGAGGGGGTTTAGGGAAACACCTACCATCCCTTTCAGGGTCACCAGAGTTTCAACCCATTTCGACCAGGAACCAGGATACCTTTCACAGCCCCCCTCCCCGCCCCCCATATTACTGTGTCGATTTTATCGATTAAAATGTGTTGCCAGTCTCAAAAAACTTAAACTTATTGTAACCTACCCCAAATCATTTAAATTTAAAAAATTAGCTGTTACTATCTTCTGAATTTTGCTTAAGTGAACAATAACTTTTCCATTCAATGCAGGGATCATAAATATTATTTGTTCATTTGTTCAGTGTTTGTAGAAGATACTTAAGAGCAGAGCATGTCTGGTTATGCATATCTCTACAATTGTAATTTTGACTGCTAACGTTACTAATGAGGCTTGTTTGATAACATCAAAGACATTGCCTAGGAAAACCAAGATGTCAACATGCCGCTTGGGTAGCACACAACAGAAGAAAGCTGCAGCCGGCAATCAAGGCAGGAGAGAGACTAAGCGTTAGAGTCTCTTCCCTTTTTCTCTTCCTGAGTTACTTGATTTCATTTGCATAACTAGCTCTTGATGATGAAGTGAGTCCTGAGTCTTGAAGATATTATCATCCTGGCATTGATCAGTCTGTGTAAATCAGAACCCGGTAATTAAAATGCACATGGAGAGGTAGGTGCAGATGGTAAAAATTGCAGCTTCACAAATTTCATGTCATTTTAAAAGTCCAGGGTTAGCAGCTGAAAGGACAGGTGACAGATGATGAGAGAGAAGAGCTGAGTCACGCAGATGAAGCTCGGATTCCAGTATGATAAAGCCATCTTCCTCCCCTACGAACCTTTTACTCTGATAAAAATTGAACTCACAACATCTAACAGCATTTTCCTTGGGTCGACTTTCAGTGATATTTACCTTAGCTATGTGGTTTGAGAAAGTATAATAATGCAAACTGAAACTACAGATGTATCTGCTCAGGTAGTATTAAGAATTCCGGGATAGAAAAACAGTAGACAGGAAGTACAAGGATATATAAGAGTAGGTTTTATGTAACAGTGCAATACTGTGTCCTAACAAAGTAACTCATACTGGGTTCCATTCAGTTAAGATTCATACCCCTTTCTGTGATGTCCCTGGCATTTTATTATATCGCATATCCTGCATATATTCCTCTGGCTTTAACTTCTGTAACTCACTCTACAATACACTCAGAATTAAAACTTTTAGGAGCTTTGAGGTTTTTAGAAAGAATTGATGTGTGTAGCTGTCTGTTGAGTGAGTCCAGTTCCAGGACTTGGACATTGATAGTACTGCCATGCTATTGATAAAACAATGATTTAGCAGTCTAATTTTTAAGGCATGTATTTTTGTCCTTTCACTAACAACCATTTGACAATGTGAAATAACTTTATTTTCCCCCCAAGGGAAGATTTATATAGCAAAACACTTATTAACACTCTGTGCATAGAATATTCTTATTTCTTGACAGCTTTTTGTTTAAATAAATACCACTTTCTGTCTACCATGTATCTACCAGGATATGCTACTTGCCACAATATTGCTATTGCTAATAGATACATTTTTTATACATTTTACTTAGAAAAAAATGCGTGTTGAATTTACCAAGTGACTAAGGAGATACCTGCCACATACCACATATAAATGGAATGCAGGGATCGCGCATTTATTTACACAGAAAGTGTCAACTCTTTTAATTGTTCAGTAAATGTTTTTTACACATGTTTTAGCTACAAAAGGAGCATGATACACAGTAACAAAGAAGCATGGATGACCACTGCCTTGGGATAATTACATTTCTTTATAGGAGAGATGAAAAAAAAAATCTGTTGTAGGAAATTCTGGGACAGAGGCAACAAATAATGAGGGCACATGTTGTCTGAGAGAGTCTAGAGAAGGCTCAATTGCCCAAAGAAACTGTAGTTGTTACAGTAGGCCAGGTGTGACAAATGAGAATAAAACTAGTAGGCACTGCAAGCAGATTTGGGAAGTGCTTGGAGTACAGGGACTTCTAGTTGGCAAAGGTCAGTACACACCCAACAGCAACTTCAATGACTAACTCTGAGTCATTTCTTAAAGACTCAAGTATCACTATATTTTAAGATTTCGTGTGTGTGTGTGTGTGTGTGTGTGTGTGTGTGTGTGTGTGTGTGTGTGTGTGGTGTGTGGTGTGTGTGTGTGTGTGTGTGTGTGTGTGTGTGTGTGTGTGTGTGTTTGGCCTGCATGCATGTCTTTGTACCATGGGCATGCAGTACCCAGTACCTGCAGCAGTCAGAAGAGGGTGTTGGGTTCTCTGGAACTGAAGTTACAGATGGTTGTCTGCAGCCCTGTGTGTGCTGAAAACAGAACCCAGGTCCTCTGCAAGAGCAGCATGCATCCTTAACTGTTGAACCAGCTCTCTAGCCCCTCACATGGGATTGGGCTTACCATAATTTAAAAATTCTAAGATGAGCATCTTTATGGTGACCACAACAGCTAATAAAAATGGTGTGTTTGTGTTTGCTTCTTTGTTAATGTGCAATCTTGAAACTGAGTACTATCACTACAGAAGCAAAAAATAATAAGTGATCTCTCTTACTTAATTACTTCATCAAAAACTATAATGATTGTGTGTGCCATTTACTTGCTAGTTAATTTTAAGTGTCTCCCACTGAAGACGTTGCGGGTGTTTGAAGATGGGATTCTTTACATTTGTGCTTCTCAATGTTTTTACCAATGCTAATTATAATTTTTCTAGAGAGAGAGAGAGAATGGATTAATCTTTCAATGCATTTGTGAAATGCATATATAGCACAAATACTAGACTTTTAATGAAAGTCTTTCAATTTCACATTAAACTTAATCAGATATATTTTGATTATATTCAAGTGTACTCACTCTTGTTACAAAATCAAGTAACTCTGGTCATGTTTGTTTTTGTTTTTGTTTTCTTTTTTTAAACCACGCTTTTGAGTTTTTCAAGCATCGTGGTTTGGACAAGATTCAGTCTTTCTGTTCCCTACCAAAAGTGTCCTGTTTCTTGGAGGCCTGCTCTTTCCTGAAGAGTAAGAGCGTATCTGATGGAGATGATAGATGGAAGTGAGCTAGAAGTAGTGGAGAGAGGGGAAACTATTATTGTATTAGTATTGTAGTGTAGTGTATTGTTACTGTAACGTATTGTATTAGAGAAGAATCTATTTTCAAAAATTAAAAAAGAACCAACTCTGTTTAAAAGCTCTATAAATCATTGCCATCATCGTTCTGGATTTCCTTTCAGACTTGCTTACTAATCTGTCATACTGAACTTAGCCCACCTGGATGCCCAATGGCCCCGCTTTCCTCTGGGACACTGTTTCCCTCTTCTCTCTTGATTTGAGTGTCAAACTTCTTAAGTCTGTGGCCTCCTGGGGTTTCACACATTTAAGCCCCTCTCCACTGACTCTGTGCTTTGCAACACATGCTTACATTCCATAAGTTTCATGTCCAAATCCTTTTACTGACTCTGTGAAATTCTAATAAAGCCATTGCCACAGTATTGTCCAAAGTAAAATCTTGACCATTGGTTGATTGCACAGAACTCCTCTACATACCCTCCCCAATCCCACTAAATACCAACTTTATCTCTTTCAGTTATTGAACACAAAGACCCTAGAGCTGTACTTGAAATTCCCATTTCTCACATATCATATCCAATGTTAGGAAGCCTATTTGGGTTTAATCTGAAAATACATTCTGTAACCCAATAAAAAATGGGAGCAAAAGAATAGATACTTCACGTGTGAACCTCTAATAGCCCTTCAATGGATGAAAAGATGTCCAATTTCATTCATAACAAGATAAATGAAAACTAAAACTACCCTGATGCACTATTTCTCATACATAATGTTGGCAAGAGTTCAAAAGCTTGACAGTACAATCTGTTGCAAGGCTGTAAAAAAAACAGCATGTGTTTATATTTGACTTTAGTATTGCAATATTATATAGCAAATGTGAAAGGAACTTTGCAATATTGATCAGATACACTGTCTGGATACATCCCCTCTTTGGTACAACAATATTACATTTAGGAGCATATACATTAATATATACACAAACACAAACTTATTAAGAAACTATATACAAACTATATAATATTTCCTCACCCTATTTTATTTATATGACCATAACATTCTAGTTAATCATGTGCTTCTGTGTGTGTGTGTGTGTGTGTATGTGTGTGAGAGAGAGAGAGAGAGAGAGAGAGAGAGAGAGAGAGAGAGAGAGATAGAGACAGAGACAGAGACAGAGACAGAGAGAGGAGAGTCTGGATGATTTAAATATATGGGTGTAAATGTATTCTCACATACAAAAATACTCAGTTAATTACAGGAAATATTGAAAACATATCAAATGTCAATCTGTTAGAGATTGGTTGGCAACATTATGTCATACTGACTTGTGAAATATGAAATAGTTGTAAGAAGGAATTCACAACAAATTATGCATGTAGATCCCTTTCATGAACATATTTTGGGAAGCAATGACTTAAAGCAAATGAATAAAGTATAAAAGTGTACATGTTTCGTTTGATATTATTTATTTGCTCACTTCTTTTTCAGACTGTGTCTTATTATGTAACCATGCACTTACAGACATCCACCTGCCTCTGCCTTCCAGGTGCCGTCATTAAAGGCATGCACCATCATGCTAAAGTATGATTTTATTTTTAAGATAGAAAGATAAATTGCAAAAGAAAGTACAGGGAAACATTAGGAAGAATAATTTTAAAAGTTTGCATATAGCAAGATTCAACCAAGCAAGTTGCATAGGATCAATGCAGTCTGCTCCCAAGGTTACATATGGTTGGTTACACATAGTCATATAGATTTATTTATATACTGTATATGCATTGTTCATGGCTGCTTTATCAGTATTATACCACAGTGTCATAGAGACCATGACTTCTGCAGGTTGAAGAATTTATTTATGGACTTTTACAAATCCTGTGGCCCTTTAATCTGTCAATACAGAGCAATGTATGTGGTGATGGTGGTGGGTACAATGTTAATATAAAAATCGGGGCAAGGATACTGTACAGTATCTTCAATGTCTTACACAATGTCTTTTCAGCTGTAGCATCCCACAAACTACCTGAATTAGTTAGCCTCTCACATCTGCAGGTCATTTGTGTAACTGAGAACTAAGAATATCTTTAGTTGTATTTAGTCTTTAATCCACAGACTTTCCTCTTGTCATTAAACAGTAGAGTATAACTATACTCTCTCTCTCTCTCTCTCTCTCTCTCTCTATATATATATATATATATATATATATATATATATATATAAACATTTTTCTACTTTAGCCTGAGTGACAAGCACCTATAGATTGGGTATCTGAGGGAGGTCCTGGTACCAACCTACTGAGAATGTTGAGGAATAAATGGACACCCCCCACCATCACCACCTTTTCTCCTCCTGATCAGTCCACACAGGGCTCTTGGTCTTTCTCAAATATGAAGCATCTGTTCACAATTATACTTTATAAATGCTGTTCTTTTTTTAAAAAAAATTGGATATTTTTTATTTACATTTCAATTGTTATTCCATTTCCTGGTTTCCTGTCCATAACCCCTGCCATCCCATTCCCCTCCCCTTTTCCTATAAAGGTGCTCTTTCTCCCCAATCACATCCCCTTCCTGCTTTCCCACCCTGACATTCCCCTACATTGGGCTGATCCAGCCTTTGCAGGACCAAGGGCTTCTCCTCCCATTAGTGCCCAACAAGGCCATCCTCTGCTACATATGCAGCTGGAGCCATGGGTCTCTCCATGTGTAGTCTTTGAGTAGTGGTTTAGTCCCTGAGAGCTCTGGTTGGTTGTCATTGTTGTTCTTTTGGGGTTGCAAGCCCCTTCAACTCCTTCAATCCTTTCTCTAACTCCTCCAACGGGGGGACCCTGTTCTCAGTTCAATGGTTTGCTGCTAGCTTTCGCTTCTGTATTTGTGATGCTCTGGCAGAGCCTCTCAGAAGACAGCTATTTCAGGCTCCTGTCAGCGTGCACTTCTTTGTGTCATTCATGTAGCAGGGGTTTTTTGTTTGTTTGTTTGGCTCTTTTTTGTCTTTGTCATTTATTTGTCTATTCTCTTGTGTATGTAACCCAGGGACTTGCGCATGCTAAGTAAGTCTTCTACCACTGGGTTACCTCCCTGGCAGCTTCATTGTTCTTAATGTGAAATATAATTAGTTGGTCGGTTCCACCTTGATCAATTTAGTTAATTTGCACATAGTTCCCTTTCTTAGTGACTGAACAACCCTTCTTGCTCTCCTGGGATGTTAGTTTTTTATGATTCTACATGTGATTATTCAAATTTTTATATCTATTATCTAGTTTGTATCTATTTCATGCCATGCTGCCAACTTCTGGTCCATTTTTATAATTTTGTCATTTTGTGTATGTGAGTGTATGTGTGTGTGTGTGTGTGTGTGTGTGTGTGTGTGTGTGTGTGTGTCTAGGGTGCTTATCCAAATATGTGCACATGCATATAGAGACCAGAAGTCAGGGTCAAATGACTATCTCATTTATTCTCAACCTTAACATCTTTCAAGGAAAAGTTTTTTATTGAACTTTCAGTAAGCAAGAGGAAGCCTGATGTTCCTGCCTCTGCAATACTAGGATCATGCGTACCTACCACTGTACCCAGCATTTTCTTGGGTGATGGAGTTCTTGTGTAGCTTTCAGGCCTATTTTTATCCTCTCTGTGTCCCCGTCAGGAAGTTATCTTCATGCAACTTGTCGAAATGTATTTATTGATATAGCCCAAATAACTAATGACTTTTGTAACTGACATATAGTAGTCTTCTCTGAAAGTAAAAAAGTTCAATAAATGAGAAAGGATACAGTAAGTGGATGTGGGTTACTTCATGTTGAAACTTTTGGTACCTTGTATGAAATAGTGGCTTTTCCTTTGCAACTGCGAAGAGCAGGTTAGTGTCTCTATAATGTGTTTTATGCCAGAAAGCAGATGGACACAGAATAAATCATTGCTAAAAAGCATTAAATTATGCCATACTTCTAGTTATGGCAATAACACTTAAGGACACAACTATATTTCATTAAGAAGACATCTGTTACAAAATAATAAAAGTTTATTTTATAAAGGATAATGAGTAATGTTGTATTGAACAATTTCCTGGGCTTCAATGGACTAAAAGAAATAAAAAATGATATAAATATTCTTTGTACTGAGAATATACTATTTTTATGTGATGTGATATGAAATGTGAAAAAAATCATTTTCTTCAATTAAAGGAGTGCTCAGTATATTTTTAGAATGACCTATATTGCACCATATTTTACAATTCTAGGTTGTAGCATTTCGGAAGATACTTGGCATTCATTAAGCCAACTGAACTGTATATTTCAGAACTGAAAAGCTCTTGCGGACAGGGATTACACAGGAGTAATTTGCGTCATGTTCCCTCCAAGAAGCTGACAGAGACGATTCTCAACATTTAAACTAAACTTCAAGTGCGACCGAGGGATGGAAGTGATAGGCAATGGGCACTGACTGAAAACCAGAGGGACACAAACATCTGTGTGACTGGAAAGCGTAACAGGGAAACTCAGAGAAGGGATCTCTTTGAAAGCTAGGACAGAGGACGTTTAAGTTAACAAAGTATCAACAACTTAGACAACATTGAGGTAAGGAGCAAATGTATAAGAACGTGGGAATTTGTGATGTCTTGTTACTTTTTAAGCCTTCTTTGTTTTTTCTTTTTGTAGTGTGTCTGTGTGCACATTTGTATGTGTGTGCACATCTGAGTGCCCACAAAGAGGCACCCGGTAGAGACCATGTGTCTTCATTTCTCTCTACCTTACTGTTTTGAGGCGAAGTCTGTCACTGACAGTGAAGCTTGATGATTCAGCTAGACTCAGAAAGGCTCCGGGATCCTCCTGTTTTCTCACCTCTAGCACTGGGATTGGGATTACAGTCACACAAGACCACACCTAGTTTTTTTTTAGCGAGGGCTGAGGATCTGAACTCAGGCCCTCATGATTGCACTGACAGCACTCTCCTGTCTCAGAATCACCCCAGCCTTACAGTCTGTTTTTTGAGCCACTGCATAGGAAATGATGCACTGGACATGGACAAGGCAAGGTAGAATTTTAACATAGAACCAATCCTACCTACACATTATTTCTGCCATATATGATTTGCAAAAAAAATTGTTTAGATATTTATTTGTTTAGATATTTTATTCTTTTAGGGTGATGAGATCTGAAGCTCGGTTTTGAAAGCAGGGCTAAGTTTGTATGGGAGTGAATTGTTTCAATTGGTTTCGGTTGATTTAAGAAATAATCTATAATATTGAAGCCTGAACCACAATTATTTATGTTCAAATAACAATTTTTAAGCAAATCTATGTAACTAAACTAGCAGAGAAAATGAACTTATGAAGGACACCTTCTTGGTTGGTTAACCATATCACGTATATGACATGCAGGAAATGACAAAAATTATTGAGAAATATAAAAAAAAATACAAAACTTAAAATGTTTTAAAAGTATAAAAAACAATTTTAATTATATTTACCTTGTTTAATTTTATTTCCTAGTAGAGAAATAAACTTTTTGAAAAAAATGATTTTTTAATTTAATATGTGTTTTGTCTGCATGTATGCATATGTACCATATACATGCCTCGTGCTCCCAGAGTCCAGAAGAGGGCATCAGATGAAATTGGAGTTACACATGAATGTAAGCATGTACTGTGTGGATGCTAGAAGCAAGCTTATATACTCTGGAAACAAGACAGTGCCCTTCGCTGCTGAGCCGTCTTGCTAGGCTCAGAAACAAACTTATTTTTTAAGTTGAGTTTATTTCTTCAAATCCCAAGCCCCAGCATCTTCTCACCCATTAAATTGAGTATTTTGACTTATGAAAATCTAAAAATGTGTGTTTCCACATATGCAGTGTTTCTCAATTTCCGCACTTCCTTTCCTCTGAATGATTTGGTTTCTGCTGAAGGCTGTAGATGTGTTTAGGTAACTATTTCAACTACACGGCTTATATCAGTATCAAATCAAGTATTTGAGAACTGATGATAAATACGAGTATTTGTGTTCTAATTTTAGGAAGCAAATAATCATTTAAAGTTATTACACGACATAATTTGGTGCTCAGATAGTTCAGATAAGTTATGTTTAGAAAACTCAACAGTTCTTGCTGTTAGGGACGTTTCTGAATTTTTGTTTTAGTTGGCTTGTGCTGCCTTAACGGAGTGTCACAGGCTGTGTGGCCAATTGACACTTTATTCTCCCACCTTTCGGAGGCAATTTCCCCAGGGATAAGGTTTCAGCAGCCTTCATTCTCTCTAAACTCTCTCTCCCCAACTTGTACAGGGCTTCTCTCTTCCCAGCTTGGGGTCCTTCCTGCATGCATTCTAATTTCCTGGTCTTATAAGGACACAAAATTGGGTTGGATTAGAGCCCATTCAACCAGTCTCACTTTTATTTAATTACCTCTTTCTTTAAAACCCATCTCCAGATATGGCCACATTGTGCGGCAAAGGGCCTCAGAGTTCCAACATATGAATTTTAAAGAAACACAATTCTTCTCATAATAGCCTTCTTTAAAATTATAGTAAGTCATAAAATGTCACATATCTTAATAATTTACCGCAGATGAAACTGGCGATTCCTTCCCTATTCCTCCTTACTGTTCCTGCCCTTTAAAAAATATGACTTTGCTTGGAAAGATGAACTGGTAAAATCTATTCGATCTAAGTCCTTTAAATAACCAGAAAGAACCTTTGGAACACACTCATGAATCATGTTCTCCGCTTTACTTATGTCAAAATCCATTTGGGGACACTTTCTTCCTGAAAATGGTTAATGATCCATGTACTACCTGACAGTTTGAAATTACTTCAATATCTAGTCCACATTTGTGGCCATATTTCAGGGGTACATTTTAATTCTACTGTGGAAACGTGAAAATTTGACATGCTATTAAAAAGGAAGAACAGAAAAGATGTCAAACCATAGCAGGACTCTCTATAGTTTAATCTGAGTTTCCACTTTTCTAGCTTCAGTGGTTTTTACCTGTTCTGTATTTCATAGGCAGCTCTTTTACCCAATACCGTTTTTCTAGTTTTTATTCAGTAGCTTCTTATTTTCCTTGGAGAAATGATTTAGACTACATTGAGAGATTACCAGGGAGACACTTAGCTTCAATGCATTTTTTTCACAGATTTTCTAATATTTTTTATTTTTATGTTTTTTCCATTTATGAACTTAACTCACATAATATGACCTTTGCCTAAGGAATGCTCTATCACCATGATATGCATGTAAACCAATGTACATTCAAAACACTAGAAGTCTGTTAAAAATTCTATTTCATTAGATGCTACCATGGGGCAGTAGGATCTCAGAACTGAACGATCACTCATGCAACAGGAACATTAGAAACATCATCTATAGGTGGATAAAAGTTGGATACGGGTAAATTTGGTAACGGGCCTCATGGGACTTGTAGCTGGACAGTTGTTAGTGGATAAGAACCAGGGGCTACTTTATGCAGTTTAGACTGAAATAACACATCACGCACGCAACTTTTTCTCCGAACCATGTGCATTGGTAGACTATCTGGAAAACAGAAGTAAATGGCGTCTTTTAATCTCTAACTTTATGAGGTAGATTCTGGTTTTGCTTTCTACAATTCATGGTTTGACCCTGCCTATAAGATGAAAATAAGTGACGGCCCCATTAAGAGTATGTTGCTTTGAATGTAGATGGGCATAGAGAAGAAAAATAATAGCAACGGATCTGGAAAGGAGACGTTGTAGATATGTAAGCCGGGTGAGTTTTTTAGTAGTAACCTTGGAGTTTGGGCCTCACAGTGTCTGTCAAGGTGTTGAAATAACTGAAGTGGACTCTGAAGGAATTTGAGGGCACACCCCGCCACTCTTCTGTGTTTGCTCTAACATTTAACCTCCCCCGTCCCAATGGCACACTGCACCCAGAATTCTAATCCTTCCGTGGTCTAGCTGAAAGACCTTAACCTTCACTTAATAAGTCCCCAAAAGATAGGGATCATGATTTCATGTCTTTTGCAGATTATTGTGGGGACTATTGAAAGAAATAAATGAGGCTACACGTGGAGTAGCAAGATGATGGTGGGGTTTAATGCTACTGTTGTTCTGTTCCTAGTGTTACTGCTTCAAGAAGGTTGGCACCCTAAAAAAGCAGTGGGAAACAACGGTATAACAGCTCCAAAGACAGTGGGTGTACTAGGAGCTGAGAACCCTTCAGTTCAAATGGCCTCTCTACTTCTTCCCTAAATAACTGAAGACAAAGGTTATTATCCCACATGTGAACATGACAAAGGACTGTATTTCCAATAATAATGAAAAATTAATGTGTGCAGAAATAAGAAAATGTAAGTTGACTTGGATCCTGAAGACCGTTTATTCTTATCTTCCTCCTATTCTAGTAGTACTTTCTGCATTATCTCTAAGATTCCTTAGAGACACAGCCATTTCTTCACTCCTGGGATATCTGTGCTTTCCTCCACCCATCAGGGATCACTACCTCATCAGGTAAAAGCAGGTATGGGCGTGTGCTCAAAGTGCCTAGCAGGTTGCCTGGCAAAGAGACGGGGTACATATTATTTTGTTCCTTCTAAGAAAATAATGTGCTTAATCCTTTGGGAATTGGACATGTTATGTTATTTTTTGGGGGAGGGAAGAATATTATTTTTGACAAAATGTAGATTGGTTTTAAGAGACTTGATTGATTTCTCTAGGTGTAGTGTTAATTACATTTCAGGAGGCCATAGGGCTAAGACCCCAAACTTGTGGACAAAGCCCCCTTTACCATCCCGGAATTTCTCACAGTTCATATCCTTTGCTCTAAGCTTAGATTGTTTGAGAGTCTCGAAGAAAGCGTGCTATACCATTTCCCTACAGAATTCCCATTACATTTCAACTTACCTCCCAACAGAGCAGGAATATTGTAAGCAAACACAAAGCTGTCATATCTCTATACCTACATTGTCATTGAAAACCCCCTTGGTGTTCCTATGTCTTATCTGGGCAGTGTGCCACGATTTAGTACAGCAACTCAACTACTGAGTGTTTAAAGCAACATTTTTGCCATCCCCGTAGGGTGTTATTTCTCAATCCTTCCTTTCTAGTTACCCCTCCAAGGAGCTTTTATCCTAGTTTCCAGCTGCTTCCGTGCAATAGAAGCATCATCGGGAGGCTATATATTTAACTGTGGGTTGCACGTCTGTTCATGTATCTCCGATCACAAAAAGAAGAAAGTAGGTAGCTCTCGTTGCCACCAGTACCACCACCAAACACTGAGCACTGGGGAGGACGTTGCCAAAAAAGAATGTGTTCCCCAGAGGGGCGCTAAAACTGTGGTGTTTGTTGTAGGATATGAGGAGGGGTAAGGGAAAGAACAAGCCTGGTTCTCTTAATGTGATCAGAAAGACTTTCACTTAGGATGGCAACTGGCAAGGACAAACTCTAAGGAAATCCTGCACTAAGGTGATTTTAAAATTAAAACGTGAATTGTTACCAAGAGATCTTGAGTACTTCTTTCTACACAG